>NC_056744.1:427027318-427207318 GCF_019279795.1 Protopterus annectens | reverse complement strand
GTGTTTTTTGTGTGGTCACACCAGTTGTGACCAGTGTTTGGAGCCAAGTACAGTGTGATGATTACATCTCTGGATCTGGATTACCTTTAAATAAAAGCTGGTCAATGAAAAAAGACTTTCTTATAATAATGAATATGTGGTTATCAAAGGATAGATAGTTCGTTTTCAACATAGGTTCCCAGATCCCTGACTATGCTATTAAATTTCAGGGGTATGTTGTCAATGTTATAGTTACAAGAAAAGTCATAATGGCAGAAGGATAGTCATTTCTTAGCATTTAATTTCAGACATTGGTTTTGACACCAGCTATTTCTTTGACAAAGGCCTTCTTGGAGGATTTTAGTGTTCTCTGGGGAGTTTATGATGGCATGAAGTTTACAGCTTTGACCTCCAAGAAGTAAATGCCAAAGATGAGTGCCTCAAGGACTGAGCCCTGGGGTATGCTGCCAATGAGGATGTCGAGCTGCTCATCCTAATTTCATGAGTTCTGTTTGTGATCCAATTTGCTATCCAATGAGTTAGATATGGATTTACATTTATCTGGGAAAGTTAACTATGATGCCTGAGAGTGGGATGTTATTAGCTGCGTTTTTGAAGTCTAGATATGCTGTTTGTACTGATTTGCCCTCATCCATTTCTTCAGCAACCTTTTTGAAGAATTTGATCTGTAGGTTACCCATGACCCTGTTTATTAATTCTATAATGATCCTATCCATAGCCTTACAATAAGGATGATCAGTCCCAAAAAAAAAAATATATATATATATATATATATATATATATATATATATATATATATATATATATATATATATATATATATATATCTACTGTAATGCCTGATACATATCATTGTGCATGAGGGAGAGGGACAGAAAACGTTAAGCATACTTCTCAGCCTCATAGTGCAAACAGAGAGAGAGAGAGAGAGAGAGAGAGAGAGAGATGATAGCATAATTAGTTTTGTCCACGCATGCATTTACTGAAAGATATAAAGTGTGAAACATGAACACCTGGCTTTAAAACCTCTGAAATCATCTGTAAATTAGCAGGGCAGGGGAAAAGGAGACATTATGGACATTTGACCAGTACTACTGGGGTCTGAGGTGTGTGTGTGTGTGTGTGTGTGTGTGTGTGTGTGTGTGTGTGTGTGTGTGTGTGTGTGTGTGTGTGTGTGTGTGTGTGTGTGTGTGTGTGTGTGTATGCGTGCATGTGTCTGTGTGCGTGTTGTGTGTGTGTGTGTGTGTGTGTGTGTGTGTGTGTGTGTGTGTGTGTGTGTGTGTGTGTGTGTGTGTGCATATGTGTGTGTGTGTGTGTGTGTGTGTGTGTGTCTGTATGTGCATTTGAATGTGTGTATTGTGTGTGAGAGAGTGAATGAAGACAGAGCTTCTGCTTACGTGATGTGGACACCAGCTCCACTGTTAACTAATGCAAGAAGTGCTGGTCTGCACTTTGCAGTTGTTTACTGCAATTCAGAGACATGTAAATTAGCAGATAATGAGGTCCTTCCTCATTGCCATCAGAGGGTCTCTGAACTGCAAATTGCTACATCACAGAGACAGGACATGTGCACATCTTTATAATTTTTTTCTGTTGTTTTACTTAGCAAAGGAATGAGAAAAATGAGGGAAATATTGGGGACATCTCAATTAAAAAATAAAAAATATAGGCTCAATCACAACACAGTGTATAATTGCATACTATAAAAATAGCAACAACAATAACAATTAATCAAACTGCTAGTTCTTGGATAATAATATCAAGCATTTAATTGGATATCAATAATCACTTTCATTCACAATGGAATTTCTTCAACTTGATACATTAAAACCATCATGATGCATTTTTAAATGTGAGTGCATAGGAGTAATATGTCTAAGAAAAACTACAGAATCTTGGAAATAATTGAACATATACATATGTGCGCACACACACGCGCACACGCGCACACACACACACACACACACACACACACACACACACACACACACACACACACACACACACACACACACACACACACACACACACACATCTCAATAGATAGACATTCATATGAGTCATAGCAGTTTCAAACTCCTATTAGTCTAATGGCTGTGTATCTTACCAATACCTGCTGTCATTCTTTATCTCCATTCTTAATGGTGGAGAGGCGAGTTAACCCCATGGTAAACATGAGATTACCATTCAACTGGCCAGGTTTACTGTGAAGGAAGATACTGAATTTCATTGCTTAACCTAGACAAGACATTTATTCCAGTCAAGTGAGATGTGTTAGGTGATGAATCTATTTCTCCAACATCTTCATTTTATATGCTGATGAAGGTTCAGGTCTCTGGTTCCAGCATTAGCTGAATTGTTTGACTACTAGATCTCTAATAGTGCATTAAGTGAAGTACAATCACACTTTAGGAGTCTATAAGACATAGAATGCAAGAAAGTGCTTCCAGCTTCTCCTGGTAACTAAGGTTCTTAAGACCAGAGATCGTTTTTTGTTGTTGATATGCCAAGTGAGGTACATCCCAAAAAGAAAATTGTACTCTATAATGGGGAATGATGACATCTTTAGATCTAGGCAACATACCTTTGTTACTAATTTTATTTAGCAGAAGGATTTCCTTATTATAGTTGTCATGTGATGATCAAAAGAAATGGAATTATCGAGTGCCCAGGCCCCTGACTTCCTTTCAGCTAGTATGTAGTTAAGTTGTGGGTAATTGCTGGTTTCAAAAAGAAACAATAGTACCCTTTTTAGGGTTTAGGTTATGTCCTTTATCTGTATTTCATGTACTAGCTAGGGCAAGGTCTTTCTGCAAGGTACAGATACCAGAGAGGATTTTGATGACTACATCCAGTCTGCAGCCATCTGCAAACTTGATTACCCAGAGGCTCTAGCTGTCAGTTTTGAGATCATAGAAGTAGAAGCCAAACAGAAGAAGACCCAATGCAGACCCCTGGGAGACTTCAGTAGTTTCCCTAACACTATTTGAATAGGCATCTACAACACAAACTATATGGGTTTTATCTTTCAGTTTTTGACTATCCGTCCTAATACATAAAGATCTATATTTTATACCGAGCTTCCTTATGCTTCCAGCATAAGGTGTGGCATCCAACCCTTTGTCCAGATCAATGTAAACTGTATGAACACCATGAGCACTTTTGACAGCTTTTGACTTTTGATAGAAGCCATCCTTCTCTTGGTAAAGGGTGTTGAGGACCCTTGTAATGTCTACGATCCTGGCTCTTCTGAGGCAGCAGAGTATCACTGTCCTTATCAAGCCTGGTGAGTGGATAATCTGCATGCTTAACAAGTGGGCCACCAATCACAAAAAGCATTTAAGTGAGAAACTAGGTTATAAATATTAGATGGGGAGTAAACTGACTTCAGATGACTTGCTGTTGCATGTGTTCATGGTATAGTTGAAATGAGAGGCCTGTTCTTACCAGTTCTGCGAAACTTAGATAATTGACTGTGTCAGGCTCACTGAGTTTGTTAATTGTGTGAGGGATGTCTGCATATTGGCTAGGTCTTTGCTACTGTCATTCCTATGGTACGAGCCAGAGTACGAAAATATTGTGCAGTGATATGCATTGTTTCCTCTGTGTTGATCTGTATGACACTAACATTTACTTTGACTTTGACTTTCACTGACAGAGTTTCTGAATTATGTACAAGTTTGTTATCAGTGAGCACAGGGAACTGCTCTGTCTTTGAATACCAAGTGTTAGTAGGCTGGCAATGGAAGGTGGAGACATTTGCTGGCCCTCCTTATTTGCCAGTGCTTTGAACGTTAGCACAAGGAAGCAAAAGCAGAGTCAGGAAGTAATATCAGAATAGTACCAGTGGTACCAACAACAACATAAAGTGTACCGATGCTTCCAGTGGAGCTAGAGTCTAATCAGAGCAGACAAGCAAAGAGAAGCATAAACTAGCGCTTCCCTAGGCACAAATAAGCCAGCTGTCAATGAAGGGGAACAAACAATTGTTTGGGAACAATGTCTAAAAGAGAAAAACAAAAATGCTCAAACTATATAACAGTCGTATACACATGTACATATATGCATATCTATCTATCTATCTATCTATCTATCTATCTATCTATCTATCTATCTGTCTGTCTATCTATCTATCTATCTATCTATCTATCTATCTATCTATCTATCTAGCTAGATATTACATAGATATAATGATGGATATATAGACAAACACGTTGTTCCATCTCAAATTATTGAAAGCACATTTGATGGAAAAGTTTTTAGTGGGTGAAAAGCACTGAAAGTACAAGACATTGAAAGCACATTGAAATGATTGTTCATTTTTATAATGTTTGCAAGTCGGACTATCCAGGAAATGAACATTTAACTGAAAAGTTTATAGTGGTTGGTGCATATGTGCGAATGCTAGGGTAAGGATTAGGTACGGAGACAGATTTTTGGTTTTGCATATTTGTTATTGTGTGTGTTCTGTGTCCTTTTGTCTTGTGTAGTGGGACTGTTAGGGAAAGGTGTTTTACTAATGTATTATGTAAGGCTGAGGCAGCAGTAGAATTCGGATCAGTAAATGTTTGTAAGGTCATGCAGGGGACCCTTGGCCAACCATTAGCCCTCCTTATCAAAAATATGTATGACAAGTAACCTTGAATGGTGATCTCCTCTCTATCAGGGCCCTTTGGAGCAATGAACCTAAATCCTTTAGGGCAATGGAGAGGCCAGAAGGCAGCATAAACACAACATTATGAGGCACTGCTACCTCACACCGCATCAACACCCACTGGGAAAATGAAGCAGAGATACTGCTCTTTTCAGGAACACTTGATGCCCTAATCTACCTTGATCTGTTGTAGACCTGACAATCCATACCATGACCAAGTCTTGTGTCATTAAGACATCTGACCAGCACAGAGACTGCAATAACTCACTAACCCTAAAAGCTCCTACATACAACTATGAAATCAGGGTAGCCACACTGCATACATATGGTAATCACATACATCTGAGTGCACCCCTTGAATAATTAGGCCCAAATGTTTCTGCCAATGGAATATTCCTATTCTTTGATAGCACTCTCACTTTTGTCATCCCTTCAAAACCCTAGCAATAGCCCAGTGCTTTGAATGATCTGGCAAACCCAAAAGTTTTGCTATCCAGTTGAGGGCCAACAAGTGTATATGAATGGTCCTAACTGCCTCAGTCAGCAGACACCTGTGAACTACATACTGCATAGAGATGGTGGGGACTATAACCTATCTTGGTATGGTAAACTATTGCAGAAATTCCAAAATGAACAGAAGGCAGCCCAGTAAGCTATCCTAGTGCTGCCTACCCAACAAAAGCAAATACCTCATGCCCTGAGTCAAATTCACTGAACAACAAACATTAACATTAGCTGCCTGCATTCGTTCAAGCAACACAAGCCTCTAACTGCTAATTTATCATCCACCCAGTTACTTCAGCTTAATTAAAAGAGCACAAAATCTGAAGGATACTTTCAAAGGTTAACGTTTATGTGTACAATTTTGCCAGAAATTACAAATTTAGGAGATCACACCATTAAACAAAGTGGACCTAACCCCAACTCTGGCATTTACAAATCTTTCTATTAAAGTGAGGCATCAGGATAGAAATAGTATTGTAGATAACGTTGCAGATAAAGAATAGCCAACAAGCACTATACCATCATGCCACTTGGAAGCCACCAGTTAATTGCCACCTGTAACCTTGGCTCAACAATTAATTTAAACTGACTTAAACTGCCTTTTAAACACCAATCTTCTGGTTGCTGTGTAAGTGGCCACTGTAGGAATAAAAAAAGGAATGTACTTATAAAGGAATTTTACAGGTCTGACAAGAAACTGCTCACTGTTGGTGATTAAATACCCACCACAATTCACAAAAGTGGGCCCCTCCTTTCTTCATGGCCATGCAGACAAACAGCTTTGCCTGCAAATGGGATTTGGGCTCAAAAAACATTGTGTAATCACTGTGTAACTTTTTTTAATATGCAGAAGATTCACATTTGCACATTTATGGTGTATTTGTATGTAACATACGTGTGTGTGTGTGTGTGTGTGTGTGTGTGTGTGTGTGTGTGTGTGTGTGTGTGTGTGTATACTGTGTGAAGGCGACTATTAGCTATGAATATGCCACTGAGAACATTTTTTTCCTTTTTACCAAATATATTATATTCTAGGAAGCTGACCATGTTGATATGACAAAACTGGAGTAGGTAAATTCATTTATAGCATACAATACCAATGTTTTTATTTTTTTGTTTTTTTTTTAGATCATTTACATTGCTATCAATTTGTTCATTTAATATTCTACAGTCATGTTTTGAAGATAAGAAATCATTTTAAGCCGTTCTGCTAGGGATTTAAGGTGTGTGTGTGTGCTTGTACCTACAGTATATATATATATATATATATATATATATATATATATATATATATATATATATATATATATATATATATATATATATATGTTAGAAAAATGTGTATTTGAATATATGAGAAATGCTAGTTTAAAAACAAAGTAGTATATAATGCATTTTATTATATTAATCATATAGTAGAGAGGGTTAATTCATGTTTAAATGTAAAGTAGTTTTGAAACTGCAGTGTGGCTTGAAGCAAGCTGACCTTCGACCCTGGCAGATGCTAGCTTAGCAAGTTTTAATGTTTATGCTTTTCACAAGTGATTATCTGCTGGGTCAGGAAATTAAATGTGTGAAATAATGAAATCTTCTGCTCTTTCCTGCTGGGATGATTTGGCCTTGTATATGTATTACTGAGATAGCACGCAGCTGTGTGAGAAAGTGTAACAGAGAACAAAGATGTGTATTAAAAGACTGAATCTGCTATTGTATTCGAACTGATACGAAACCTTGAAGAAGTAACTTTACAGAAAGACATTATGTCTGACCAATTGGATAGCAAGGCTGTATTGTTACCAGAGGAAAACTTTTTTTAAAATATACAGCATCAGCAGTTTTAATGAATAGAAGACTGTAAGCTAAAGTGATGTAGATGCCCTGTGACATACCACGTCAGTAAGGTGGGCACAGCTTGAATGTTAAACCTATATAAAATTGTGTGCTTCCTGTTTCATGTTAGACAAAATTCTGTACTTGTGCGTTTTTTGCCTCATGGTGTACACTAGTAAACTATTGAATTTGAACCTCCTGTGTATTGAATTCTTGATTTTATTTAACAGTTTGGTCCTTCTTAGCCGGAATTCCCTCGGACAGCTGCAGATCAGAGTCTACCGGTGGTCGAATACTGCGCAGGAGAAGTTACCGAAACGGTTCTTCTTGGGTGAAAAAGACCTCTGACTGAATTGTCGTTTAAAGAGGCTGGCCACTTTCTGATCTGTGGCTGAAGAGCGGATATTGGACGATTTAATACCAGAGGCTCAGGTAGGAAGAATTTGCCTTTTTTCTGTTTTAGATCAGGGACTAGGTTACAGTATATTGTTGTCAAGATTTGTTTTGCAGATCAGGGACAAAAGGAAGTACTGTATATTTGGTCATAGATCAGGGTAACAGAATAAGGTAGGCAGTTATTCTAGATAAACTGCGAACAGGAACTGAGAATTTGATATCACATGATAAAAAAGGGTTATGTAACATTTTCTTTGCCATGGGAAATCAGTGCACTAAAACATCGTGAGATCCGCCCCTAACCGAAGACGCAAAATACATGCAATCACAACGTTCTGATAACGTTAGGTATTATACGAAATGGGTTAATAAATATGAATTTGATGGTAAACTAGATAAAACTTCATTAGTTAAACTCCTTAAACAGTTTAAATCTGATGCGGGAGGTCAGGCAAAAAAGCAACACCAGTTAGGCATTCCTCAGGCACACAGGTGGATTGAGGAAGCAAATCATAGAGAACAGAAGCTGAAAAATTCAAAAACATTGTTTTTAGACAAAGAAGATAATAACTTGGTGATAGCGACAGTTCCTCCTCCCTTGCCCCCTCCCTTACCCTTTTCAGGATATGAAGCGAGTGGACAGGCTGGTCCGCCTCCGCGTTATCCTGAAGTTTCAGCAAGACTACAACCATTTGTTAGAGATCCTATTGAAACTAGGTCCCGAACACGTAAAACACATAGGGACAGAGAATCATATCAAATAGAGAGAAACCTACAGGATGAGAGTGAGGAAGAAATATGCCCACTTATAGAAGTTCCAAATCCTCAGGCAGGACAGGAAGGGCAAAACCCAACACTCTTAGTATACAGACCATGGACACCAGAAAATATCCGGAAGGCTACTGAGGGAATCCCCCATCCGAAAGTTAATTTTATGAAATTTTTAGAAGATTTACAAGGCATGAGGTTGAGTTACCACTTGAATGGGGAAGAAGTAGAAAAAGTAGTAAGACAAATTATAGGTCCAGATTGGCACATGATTTGTGGCACCTGGAATCCTCATAATGCAGAGCTTAGACCACTCCCACATAGCGATGCAGAGTTAGACAACAGAGTGAAAGGTCTAACAGACCAAATCTCTGAGAAATGGAAGCCTAGAGCAGACTGGACTTGCATTAATCAATGCATACAACAGGAAAATGAGACAATAGATGGGTACTATGCTAGATTATTAGAATGTTTTAATAATCATAGTGGTATGTTGGTTCCTGAGAACCAAACGAATGATTCCCCATATGAACAACAATTGAAAAATGCATTTTTGAAAGGTTGCATTGCACCTGTTAGTTGCTTCATTACGAAACATATGATAGACCATCGAACAGGGAGGCTACAAGCCTTACTTGAATACGCTAGACATGCTGAAAGACATTTTAATAGTAAAAAGAAAAAGAAGGCGCAAGTCTTCACTGCTGAAGACGGAGCTGAAGTGTTTGTGTTACAGTCAGGTAAAAAGGGCAAGAAGAATGCCCAGGGAAACAAACAGTCTGACAAACAATCAGAAGATTTTGAAGAGAGAAAAAAGAGAGGTGAATGCTTCAAGTGCGGATAAAAGGGACATCTAGCAAGGGATTGTAAGCAAAACAAAAAGGTAATTACAGAAGATAAGGAAGATGAGGACTGACTATATGATAGTGAAGATACATCATGTGAAAGTCAGAGATCATCCGGAAAAGTTAATAAACAGAAAACAAATGTAAATGTGATAGAAGGAGTAGAGGAAGTGCAAGTAGATATGGAGGATGAAGAAAGTGAAATTTTGGACTTAGCATTATTGAGTTTAGAGCTCTACTTAGCAGATACGAAACCGGAAGTTACTCTTCTGGTGGAGGGAAGGGAGGTCAAATTCCTGTGTGACTCAGGAGCGTCACGGACTTTGATATACCCCTCCAAGTTACCAGAACATTCTGAATCACCTGATTATATACTAGTGAAAGCTGCAAACTGACAGCTATACAGGAAACCACTTTCCCATGATATAGCAATAACTGACCCTGTTTCAGGTATGACACAGAGAAGTAAAATTGTTGTTTCTGCAAAGTGCTCAGTAAACATATTGGGCAGAGACCTTATGCAGATATTTGGCATAGCAGTAGTTCCAACTGTACAAGGTATGGAGGCACAGAGACAAATGGATACCTTTGTAGTGCGATTGGAGGGTGAAACTTTTTACTGGTACAGCCAGGACCTAGTCACGACTGGTCCAGGGGCAGTAACTGAGGAACTGATGAACATAGCCATCAGTAAAGCCCCCTCCCTTGACACTGATCGACAGCATTTGTTACACTGTACTCTATACTACTGTACTACACCAGGACCTGATAGAGAGTATGAGCAAGAATTGTTCAGAAATCGAGCAACTAGATTAGTATTGCGTACTTTGTACTGGGATACTGAAGGGAACAGTGTAGTTAGCTATTCATTACCTCAAGAATTCCTTGCATTATATAGATCAAATCGATTACCACATGTTAGCTTGACAAAGAACAAAAGTGTAAAATGGGCAGACTTAGGAGAAAAAGTAACAAGATGGGAGAAACAGACTGATTTAGAACTATCAGAACAAGGGATACAAAAACAAAAACAGAATTGGTTGACACAGACACATCCATCTGTACTCTTGCAATCTAGCGAGGACAGCTGATTAGCATTTCTATTAGAAGAAGAAGAAGAAAAGGCCTTATGTGAAATTCCAACAACTCTTCGGTCAACAGGCAAGTCAGATGTAGGACTTATTCGAACAGCAGGACCAGTTACAATTACCCCAAAGACAGCTTTTAGACCACAGAAAAGACAATACCCTTTGAGAAAGGATGCAGAAATAGGAATTAAGCCTATAATAGCAGCATTACTCAAAGAAGGAGTACTGATAGAATCTCCTGATTCACCATGTAATACACCCCTATTTCCTGTTAAAAAAGCAAACGGAGAATGGCGAATGGTACAAGATTTACAAGCTGTGAATAATGCAGTAATACCTAGAGCACCTATGGTGCCAGACCCACATACTTTGTTAAACGATTTAAAACCGCAACAGAAGTATTTCTCTGTGGTAGATATCAGCAATGCTTTCTTTTCAATACCTATACATCCTGATAGTCAATATTGGTTTGCATTTACATTTCAGGGTAAAAGGTATACATATACACGACTACCACAGGGATATTGTGAGAGCCCAACAATATTTGCACAACAAATGGCTAGCAACCTGGCAGGGTTTACCCACCGGGAGGTAGTCAAATTCTACTTTATGTAGATGACATCTTGCTAGCAGCCCCCACCCAGCAACAATGCAGGGAGGATACTGTAGCATTATTGAAATTTTTAGCAACACAAGGACACAAAGTAAACAAAAGTAAGTTACAACTTTGGAGAAAACAAGTTAGATACTTAGGATATGTAATATCCAATGTAGGTAGAATATTAGACGAGGAAAGAAAAACAGCAATCTTGCAAGCACCCAAACCAACAACCAAGAAGGAAATGATGTCTTTCTTGGGTACAACTAATTTCTGTCGGAGCTGGATACCAAATTATGCTTTGGAATCTGCTCCACTGACTGACTTGATATATAAGACACCAATGGCAGCACAAGATATCTTACAATGGACACTCGAAGCAGAAACGGCTTTCTGCAGCTTGAAGCAGTTGATAGCTTCTTCATTAGTTTTAGGACTTCCAAATTATCACAAACGGTTCTTTCAGACCGTAGATTGTAAGCAAGGATATATGACGTCATTATTGACTCAACAACATGGGGATAAGCAGCACCCCATAGCCTATTATTCATCGCAGTTAGATCCAGTGGCGCAATCTTTGCCCCACTGTGTACAAGCAGTAGTTGCAGCTGCAATGGCAGTACAGGCTTCGGCCTCAGTGGTGTTATTCCACCCTCTCACATTGAGAGTGCCTCATGCAGTTGCAATAATTTTACTGCAAGAAAAAGTGGCAGACCTTTCTCCTGCTAGACACCTTTCATGTATGACTATACTGCTGAGCCAACCTCATATGACAATTGAACGATGTACGACATTAAATCCATCAACATTACTTCCAACTCCTGTGGATGGCACACCACACAGCTGCCTGCAGGAAATTGAACACTTAGCTTTACCTAGACAAGATCTCACAGATATGCCCTTGGATAATGCCGAGGTGACATATTACCTGGACGTCTCATGCAGAAGGGGTCCTACAGGGAAGAATCTGGTAGGATATGCAGTAGTTACAGACACTGAAATTTTAGAAGCCCAATCCTTACCACATAACTTATCTGTACAAGCAGCAGAATTGATAGCTTTGACGAGGGCATGTACTTTAGCAAAAAACAAGTGTGTAAACATATATACTGATAGTCAGTATGCTTTTTCTACAGTACATGTATTTGCACAACAATGGAAAAATAGAGGAATGATAACATCTAGTGGAAAACCTATTAATCATGCGCAATTTATTTTGGAGTTATTAGAATCTATTCAGTTACCTACCAAAGTAGCTATTTGTAAATGTGTAGCTCATACGAAACAGCAGGATAAGATTTCAAAAGGCAATGCACGAGCTGATGCAGCTGCAAAGCAAGCAGCCTCAGACTCAGAAACTTTACTTTTGAATGAGGGATTACAACCCTCTGAGATTTTAGATTTAGACATGTTAAAAACAATGCAGACGCTTACTACAAAAGCAGAAAAACAAAAATGGGTAAAACAAGGTGCAATTCTTGAGAATGGACTGTACATTTCCAAAGAGAGAAAACCGATATTGCCGTCTAATTTATTTAGATATGCAGCTTTGTTGAGCCATGGGCAGTGCCATGTCTCAAAAGGGGGGATGGTACAGTTAGTAAACTGAATATTCCAAACATACGGATTCACAAATTACACACAAAAATTCTGTGTAGCTTGTCATACTTGTAACAAGTACCATGCACAAGGGGCATTTAAAACCAAGCAAGGAAGTTTTCCTATACCACCATATCCATTCCATACTATTTGTATGGATTTCATAGAATTGAATAAGTGTGAGGGAAAAAAGTTTTGTTTAGTTATTGTAGACATGTTTTCTAAATGGGTAGAAGCTTTTCCAACCAAAAACCCGGATGCAGCAACAGTGGCGAAAGCCCTGATAAAAGAGATAATCCCTAGATTTGGCATTCCAGAAAGGATTTATAGTGACAACGGCACTCATTTCGTGAATCAGACAATCCAGCAACTTGGGAGATTTTTTGGTATCTCCTTAAAGAACCATTGTGCCTACCACCCACAGTCAGCAGGACTGGTGGAAAGGTACAATGGTACCCTCAAAAATAAGCTTAGGAAGCTAGTTGAGGAAACCCAAAAGAATTGGATATACTGTCTGCCTTTGGCACTGCTGAGTATGAGAACGGTTCCAAATGTAATTTGACTCCCTTTGAAATGGTTTTTGGGAGAGCATATTATGTGCCTCAGTGGAAAGCTCTCGTGCCTGCAGAGCAAGAGGCTGACAGTTCATTAGCTAGTTATATGAAGAAACTGTTAACAAATAAATCTGTTTTGCAGTTTAACTCTTTTTCAGATAAGGAACAGACGAGACTGGTGGAAGCAGTCTTGGCCCCAGGGATGTTTGTGTGGCTGAAAGTGACAAAGAGGAAGAATTGGGCGAGTCCAAAGTGGGAGGGACCATACCAGGTTCTGTTGGCAATGCCTACTGCAGTTAGAGTGGCCGAGAGGACGTCCTGGGTTCATTTGACACATTGCAAACCGGTAAAGAACTTTCAACTTGATAAAAACTTTGTGACTGATACACAACCAGACTGAGATGGCCAAAAACAAAGCGAAGAGAAATTTAGATCAACCCCAGAGATGTTGCATAATCATTTTGTTGAGTGTACATTTATTGACTGTAATTGTGACAATTTTCCTCTTGTTGTGGTTTATCCTACACACAACCACACAAGTGAAAGTGGGAAGGCGTGATGAAACATCTATAGACTGGCATCCAAATTTTAACACATATCTAGCCATGAAACGTGTATATGCAGAGACTATGAACATTTCAAATTGCTGGGTTTGTACAGCTATACCAACAGCATATGGAGGACTGATAATGTCCGCTGCCCCTTTGGGGATAAATGAGACTTGGGAGAATTTACTCTTTGATACAGGAACTGTGAGATCACAGGACAAAATAGCTTTATTTTTACCTGTCACACAAAAAGGAGCTGTATGTTTTTATAAAAATTATACCCTCCAGGTGGGCTGGAGCAATTGTAATATAACCATATCTTACCGATGTTATATTAAGAATAGTAATGGCAATACTTTTTGCAATACTAATTATGATTCATATTTGAACTCATTGAAAACAACCATGAATGACATTCGCAAAAATCCAGTTTTGTTTAAATAATTGTCAGTTATAGATCAGAAAATGTTTCATGCAGGGCTGATGCGTATTAGTACTAAAGTAGAAAACTGTTATTTTATTTGTGGGAAAAAGGCATATAAATGGTTACCTGAGAATTGGTCCGGCAGTTGTTTTTTGGGTTATTTGGTTCCGGCAATAAGACATACTGCAGAATTACCTTTGGGTAAGATACAAAACATGAGAGAAGCAGCTTGAAAACCTGAAGGTCCAGTTGAAAAACCTGTGAATCCAGTCGGAAAGATCGAAGCTGGCTATAAAGATCATAATGCCGTGAAAGACAAAAGCAAATTGACTCATATGGACTTGAGTGACAGTGTTATATCCTGGGCAGGAATATTCCCAGCCTATGGAGCAGTCAAATCGATCTGGGAGCTGAGGAAGTTGTCGAAACTTCTCAAAATAATGAGTAATGCAACTTTTTCTGCCCTAGAACTGGTGACTGATGAACTGAATGCAATGAGAATTGTTGTGCTACAAAATCGAATGGCTCTTGACTTCACCCTAGCGGCGAGAGGTGGTACGTGCACGCTTATCAAAGAAGAATGCTGTGCATATATACCAGATAACAGGCATGAAATTAATAATCACCTAGAGGTAATTCTGCAAGTATCAGCCATGACTGAACCAGGCCCAAACCCACTGACGGACTTTTTCCAGAATCTATTTGGGGGTGGGGTTCCATCCTAATGAATATTCTGATTGCCATTTGTGTGGGTATACTCCTAATAAGAGCATGTGTTTGCTGTGGAATTCCCTGCATGAAAAGATTAATCAAAGATTTTATTGATGTATCTGTTACTGAAACTTTGTACCAAGATATTGAGATTGAAAGATTGATCTCAGATGATATTTTTTCTAAAGTATAGATTGAATGACTCACCTAGCTGAAAATCCTAAGTGGAAGAAGTTGGGAGATGAAATGACACTATGCATACTTCAAAATAGAATAAAAAGTATTAATAGGGGGGGAAATGTTAGAAAAATGTGTATTTGAATATATGAGAAATGCTAGTTTAAAAACAAAGTAGTATATAATGCATTTTATTCTATTAATCATATAGTAGAGAGGATTAATTCATGTTTAAATGTAAAGTAGTTTTGAAACTGCAGTGTGGCTTGAAGCAAGCTGACCTTCGAACCTGGCAGATGCTAGCTTAGCAAGTTTTAATGTTTATGCTTTTCACAAGTGATTATCTGCTGGGTCAGGAAATTAAATGTGTGAAATAATGAAATCTTCTGCTCTTTCCTGCTGGGATGATTTGGCCTTGTATATGTATTACTGAGATAGCACGCAGCTGTGTGGAAAATGTAACAGAGAACAAAGATGTGTATTAAAGGACTGAATCTGCTATTGTATTCGAACTGATATGAAACCTTGAAGAAGTAACTTTACAGAAAGACATTATGTCTGACCAGGTGGATAGCAAGGCCATATTGCTACCAGAGGAAAACTTTTTTTAAAATATACAGCATCAGCAGTTTTAGTGAATAGAAGACTGTAAGCTAAAGTGATGTAGATGCCCTGTGACATACCACGTCAGTAAGGTGGGCACAGCTTGAATGTTAAACCTATATAAAATTGTGTGCTTCCTGTTTCATGTTAGACAAAATTCTGTACTTGTACATTTTTTGCCTCCTGGTGTACACTAGTAAACTTTTGAATCTGAACCTCCTGTGTATTGAATTCTTGATTTTATTTAACAATATATATATTTTATATATATATATATATATATATATATATATATATATATATATATATATATATATATATGGTTTCCTCCCACATCCCAAAGATGCTGTAGGTGGACTGGATACTCTAAATTGGCCCTAGGTGTGAGTGTGTACATGTGTGTGCCTTCTGTGGAAGGTTGGGCGCTGGGCTGGCAACTCAACACCGTAAAACTCCATTGCAAATCATGAGCGGACAGGTGTTCCACTCTGGCGACCCCTAACAGGGAAAAAGCTGAAAGAAGAAGAAGATATATATATATATGTTGCTTACCTATGGTCAATATGTTATAAGATCATAGACTGTTTGGTTGATGCCATTTGGTCAACATGTATTTGAGTATGCTTTTGCTTTAACCTGTTAACTATGCAATTTATCAATTAAGTATTTTGTGTATATAGTTTGTGGAGAAGAGTGGTTGTTATCTGAAGAAGTTGTTTTAACAACGAAAACGTTGCTACAGTTGTGATACGTTAAGGAATAAACTGTTTTATCTCAAGGAGCGTGGTTTCTGTAATCGACGGGTTCGTTTTTCCTTATTGTGAGTTGGTGTTTTCCTGCTGGTTTCCCTGCCTGTTTGCTGCCTTTATTTCTAGAGGTTTTGTTGGTTCTGCAGCCTTTTTGGTTTTGTGTGGAGTTAGTATGTATTTGAGACTGACAGTTCCCAGGTAGAGGAATATTTCCTTACCTTGGAGAATATGTGATTTCGGAGTTAGTATATATAATCAGCAGGAGGAGTCTGTGGGGTAGGGAAGAGATACATTCCTATGCAAAAACACTTGTATTTCGTTTAGCCTGCTCAGGGGTAATCCATGCAGCCTATGCAGTACAAGTCAATGATGTGTTTTGGAAGTTGATCTTGCATCCATTCAATTAAATGGACTATCTATATCTATATGTATATAATATATGCATATATACATACACAAATATATATATATATATATATATATATATATATATATATATATATATATATATATATATATATATATATATATATATATATATATATATACACACACACACACACACACACACACACACATACACACACACACACACACACACACACACACACACACACACACACACACACACACACACACACACACACACACACATTATATAAAAACACAGAGTGTTTGTGTCTGTGTGTGCGTCTGTATACATGTATACAAACGTGAGGTGATAGAAAGATGACCACTGGAAAAAAAAAACAGAGTTAGAGAGATGGAGAGATGCATGAAATGTGATAAATTTCTGAGGTCATGTCAGCACATCCTTCTTTGGCAATATGAGAACAATTGATTTAATCTGCTCTCAGTAATCCTTGGAGCATGCCCAGCACATGTCGATATTCCGTTTAATTTCCTTGGAGTATGCCCAGTATGTGTTGATGTTCCGTTTCATTTCCTTGGAGCATGCTCGGTTCGTGTTGATTTTCCATTTCATCGACATTGTGAACATTGAACTTGTGTCTGTTCAATTAAATGGACTGCATCTATATATATATATAAATATATATATATATATATATATATATATACACATACATACATACGAGTTTGTGTGTGTGTGTGTTAGAAAAATATATATATTCACATATGTGCTGCCTAGAAAATATATATTTACATACATGCTGCCTAGAAAAATATATTTACATATATGCTGCTTAGGAAAATGTGTATTCAAACATTCAAACATATATAAGTTGTGTGGTCAGATATATAGAGAAATGTGTGCTTTAGACAGGAATAAATGTGCTCAAATCTATATAGGGAACAAAGGTTGAAAAATAGTATGATATGTAATGCATTTAATTCTGTTTTACTAGAATAATAGTAGAAATAAACTTGCATATTATTGCTTGAAGCATAAGCTGCAGTGTAATTAGAAATTTGGCCTTGGCAGCGTTCACCACGGCCTGGCTCATGTCTGTCAGTAAAGATTATTTTGCAAAGTTAGAAAATAATAAATCTGTCTGCATGTGTATCTTTTCCTGCTTCCACCAGAAGAATAGCCTTGTGCACTATCAGAGATAGTGTCCAGCTGGTAAACAAGAGAGGGACAAAGAGAAGCATTAAAGAAGACATGCACCCATTGTATTCGAACTAATCTAAGAGCCTTGAATTGGCTACATCCTCGGAAGGACATTGTGACTGACCAGGTGCTTGCAAGGCTGTAATATTCTCATGGGAAAAGATTTTGAAAAACACCATCTCAGCACTTTTTCATAAGTTACTATGATGTAAAGACCCTGTCACTGACCACGTCAGTGAGGTGGGCAAAAGCTGATAGTAAAGTGTATAAAATACCATATGTCTCACCAATAAAATCAGACAAAATTCTGTACAAGTTTGTGTATGGTTTTTTGCCTCCTAATGTACATTAGAGTATTAGAGTTTTAGATACTTGAGTTTTCCTGCATTACTGTTTGTTATTGACTGTCATTATTTTTTAATGCCAGATGAATTTTACAGTCTGACTTTAACAAATTTATTTAACATTTTGGTCCTAATCGTGCCGGAATTCCCTTGGTAAGCTGCAGGTCAGAGTATATAGGTGGCACGAAACCCGCAGGAGAAGGAAAGACCTCCGACTGAATTGTCGTATCTAAAGAGGCTGTCCACTTGTCTGATCTGTGGCAGCGAAAACTGGATCCTAAAAGAAGTTTCGAACAGTAAGCGGGAGGCTCGGGTAAGCAGAATTCCTCTCTTTGTTTTGTTTTAGATCAGGGACCAGGTTACACTGTGCTATTGCTAAGGTTTGTGATAGCAGGGAGAGGTAGTCAAGTATTGTATCTTGAGTCATAGATCAGGAAGTAAACAAAGCAAAGTAAAACAGTCATTCTAGACACTACTGTGAATACGGGGAATAAGATACCACGTGGTACAAGAGAAAGGGTTACGTAACAGTTCTTTTTTTTCCTTTTAGAGACATGGGAAATGAATGCACTAAAGGGTCACGTGACCCCCTAACAGAAGACAAAGTATATGCAATTGCAAAGAGCAGATAATGTGAGATATTTTTCAAATTGGGTTAATAAGTATGACTTTGATGGTAAATTAGATAAAATATCATTAGTAAAACTTTTGAAACAGTTAAAATCTGGCCTTGACGAAGGTCAGGCAAAAACAACAACAGTTGGGCGTTCCTCAAGCACATAGGTGGATTGAGGAAGTGAACCGAAGGGAACAGAAAAATAAAAATGCAAAAGCATTATTTTTAGACAAAGAGGATAATACAATAGTAGCATCGGTCCCTCCCCTACCACCTCCTCCGATGCCTTACTTAGAATATGAAGCGGGAGGGTGGGCTGGATCCCCCCCACGTTATCCGGAGACAATAGGGGTATTAAGACAACCATTTGTAAGAGAACCTATCGGAACTAGATCCCGAACACGTCAAACATTTATAGATGTTCAACCAAGCGGAAATTCATTAGATGAGAGTGAGGAAATCTGTCCATTAATTGAAGTACCAAACCCACAGGCAGGACAGGAGGGCCAGGCCTCAACTCTCTTAGTGTATAGACCGTGGACACGGAAGACATCCGAAAGCTACAGAGGAATTCCCCATCCAAAAATTAACTTTGAGAAATTTTACAAGATTTACAGGGTATGAGATTGAGTTATCACCTGAATGGGGAAGAGGTAGAAAGAGTAGTTAGACAAATTTTGGGTCCGGACTGGCATATGATTTGTGGTGCCTGGAATGCCCGTGACGCAACTCAGGCCACTCCCACATAGTGACGCAGAACTAGATACTAGATTGAAGGGTCTTACAGACCGCATTACTGAAAAGTGGAAACCTAGGGCAGACTGGACTTGTATTAACCAATGCGTACAACAAGATAATGAAACAGTAGAGCATACTATGGTAGATTATTAGAATGTTTTAATAACCATAGTGGTATGACTATTCCTGAAAATCAAAAGAATGATAGCTCATATGAACAGCAGTTGAAGAACGCATTTTTAAAGGTTGTATTGCCCTATCAATAGCTTCACGAAGCATATGATAGATCACCGAGCAGTAGGCTTCAAGCCTTGTTAGAGTATGCTAGACATGCCGAAAACATTTTAACAGTAAAAGAAAAAAAGCAGAGTCTTCACAGCTGAAGGCGGTGCGGAAGTTTTGTAGTACAAACAGCCAAAAGGGTAAGCGAAATGCTCAGGGTAACAAACGTTCTGACAGAAACTCAGAATTTTATGAGGACAGGAAAAAAGAGGTGAGTGCTTATTGTAAGAAGGGACATTTGGCAAGGGATTGCAGGAGCAAGGCACCTGTGGAAAAAAGGATAAGGATGATGAGGATTGACTAGATGGCAGTTATACTGCTCGGTAGTCATTAGGAGAGACTAATGAGCAGGGGAATAATGTAAATACCTTAGAAGAAACAAATGACATGCAACGGATGTAGAAGTTGGGGAAAGTGAAGTTTTGGACTTGGCACTACTGAGCTTGGAGCTCTATTTAGCAGACACTAAACCGGAAGTTACACTTCTGGTGGAAGGGAAAGAAGTCAAATTTTTGTGTGATTCAGGAGCATCACGAACTTTGATACATCCCTCAAAGTTACCGGAACATTCTGAATCACCCGATTACATATTAGTGAAGGCAGCAAACGGACAGCTGTACAGGGAACCACTTTCCCATGATATAGCAATAACTGACCCCATCTCGGGTATAACCCAGAGAAGTAAAATAGTACTTTCTGCCAAATGCCCCATGAACTTATTGGGAAGAGATCTTATGCAACTCTTTGGCATAGCAGTAGTCCCTACCATGAATGGTATGGAGGCACAGAGACAAACTGATGCTTTTGTAGTACGATCGGAGGGTGAGGCCTATTATTGGTACAGCCAGGATCTGGTTACAACCGGTCCAGGGCAGTGACCAAGGAACTGATGAATGTAGCCACCGGCAAGGTGCTTCCCTCGATGTTGATCAGCAACATTTGTTACATTGTACCCTATATTATTGTAGCACATCAGGACCTGATAAAGAATATGAACAAAAATTGTTCAGGAATCCCGCAAATAGATTAATACTACGGACTTTATACTGGGACACTGAGGGCAATAGTGTAGTGAGTTGCTCATTACCTCAGGAGTTCTTGGAATTGTACAAATCCAATAAACTACATGTTAGCCTAACCAAAAACAGGAATGTTAGGTGGGTAGACTTGGGTGACAAAGTGACAAAATGGGAGAAACTAACTGACTTAGAGTTATCGGACTTAGGAGTACAGAAACAAAAACTAAATTGGTTGCCCAGCTGTACACTTACAACAGAGTGAAGACAGCTGACTGGCGTTCTTGATAGAAGAAGAAGAAAAAGCTTTGAGTAAAATACCAAATGTTCTTTGGTCAACAGGAAATCGGATGTAGGACTTATTCAACAGCAGGGCCAGTAGTTATTACACCAAAATCGGCCTTTAGACCAAGAAAAGACAATATCCTTTGAGCAAGGATGCAGAACAAGGAATCAAACCTATCATAATGGCATTACTTAAGAAAGGGATACTGGTAGAATCCTTGATTCACCATGTAATACTCCTCTATTTCCTGTTAAAAAGCAAGCGGGAATGGCGGATGGTACAAGATTTACAGGCTGTGAATGATGCGGTAATACCAAGGGCACCACGGTGCCAGACCATACCTTGTTAAATGATTTGAAGCACAACAAAATATTTCACCGTGGTAGATATTAGCAATGCTTTTCTCAATACCTATCCACCCTGACAGCCAGCATTGGTTTGCATTTACATTTCAGGGCAAAAGGTATCGTACACCCGACTACCACAGGGATATAGTGAAAGTCCAACAATATTCGCACAAGAGATGGCTAGCAACCTGGCGGGTTTTCTCCACCAGGGGGCAGTCAAGTACTACTTTATGTAGATGATATCTTGCTTGCAGCTCCTACCCAGCAGCAATGTAGGGAAGACACAATAGCATTGTTGAAATTTTTGGCTGAGCAAGGGCATAAAGTGAATAAACATAAATTGCAACTTTGGAAAGAACAGGTTAAATACCTGGGATATGTGATATCCAAAGAAGGTAGAACATTAGATGAAGATAGGAAAACAGCAATCTTACAAGCACCTAGACCAACTACCAAAAGGAAATGATGTCCTTCTTGGGAATGACTAATTTTGTCGAAGTTGGATACGAATTATGCTTTAGAAACGGCTCCATTGGCTGATTTAATATTTAAAACACCAATGGCAGCACAAGAAACACTACATTGGACACGGAAGCAGAAGCAGCCTTTTGCAGACTAAAACAACTGATAGTCTCATCGTTAGTTTTAGGGCTTCGAATTACCATAAGAGATTTTTCCAGACTGTAGATTGTAGGCGGGGATATATGACGTCAGTACTGACGCAACAACATGGCGGCAAGCAACGCCCCATAGCTTATTATTCATCACAGTTAGATCCGGTGGCACGATCATTACCACCCTGTGTACAAGCAGTTGTCGCAGCAGCTATGGCAGTGCAAGCTTCGGCCTCAGTGGTATTGTTTCATCCTCTCACGTTGAGAGTACCTCATGCAGTTGCGATAATTTTACTGCAAGAAAAAATAGCATTTTTATCCCCTGCCAGACATCTTTCTTGTATGACCATACTATTGAGTCAACCCCATATGACAATTGAACGATGCACGACATTAAATCCATCGACATTACTTCCGATTCCTGTAGATGGCACACCACACAGTTGCCTACAGGAAATGGAACAAATAACCACACCTAGACAAGATCTTACTGATGTGCCTTTAGCCGATGCAGAGGTGACATTTTATGTGGATGGGTCCTGTAGATGAGGTCCTACAGGAAAGAACCTAGTGGGTTATGCAGTAGTGACTGATAACGAAATCATAGAAGCACAACCCCTGCAACATAACCTGTCAGCTCAAGCAGCAGAATTGATAGCTTTGACACGTGCTTGCACTCTAGCGAAAGACAAATGTGTTAACATATATACTGACAGTCAGTATGCTTTCTCTACAGTGCATGTCTTTGCACAACAGTGGAAAAACAGGGGAATGATAACATCTACTGGCAAACCGATTAATCATGCACAATTGATTTTGAACCTGTTAGATTCTATTCAGTTACCCACTAGAATAGCTATCTGTAAATGTGCAGCCCATACCAAGCAACAAGATAGAATTTCAAAGGAATGTCGGGCTGATGCAGCTGCAAAGCAAGCTGCCTCAGACCTAGAAACTGTGTTTTTAAATGAAGATCTACAACCTTCTGAGACTCAAGATTTAGAAATGATTAAAACAATGCAGACATTAGCTAGTAAAGCACAAAAGCTGAAGTGGATAAACGAGGAGCAATCCTTGAAGAGGGACTGTACATCTCCAAAGAAAAACCAATATTGCCATCTAATTTATTTAGATATGCAGCTTTGTTGAGTCATGGGCAGAGCCATGTCTCAACAGGGGATGGTACAGTTAGTTCACAAAACATTCCAAACATATGGATTTACGAATTATACACAAAAATTTTGTGCAACATGTCATATTTGTAGCAAACATCATGCACAGGGAGCATTTAAACCGAGGAGCTTTCCAACACCACCCTATCCGTTCCATACTATTTGTATGGATTTCATAGAACTGAATAAATGTGAAGGGAAAAAATACTGTTTAGTGATCATAGATATGTTTTCAAAATGGGTAGAAGCTTTTCCAACCAGGAATCCGGATGCAGCAACAGTAGCAAAAGCCTTAGTGAAAGAAATCATTCCTAGATTTGGCATACCGGAAAGAATCTATAGTGACAATGGAACACATTTCGTAAACCAGACAATACATCAGCTTGGGAGATTTTTTGGGATTTCTTTGAAAAACCATTGTGCTTATCACCCTCAGTCAGCAGGACTAGTGGAGAGGTACAATGGAATTCTGAAAAACAAGTTGAGAAAATTGATGAGTGAGACTCAAAAGACTTGGATTTGCTGTCTGCCTTTAGCACTGCTGAGCATGAGAACTGTTCCAAATGTAAGGGGCTTGACCCCTTTGAGGTAGTGTTTGGAAGAGCATATTGTGTGCCACAATGGAAGGCCCTCATGCCTGCAGAGCTGGAGGCCGATGGCTCATTAGCTAGTTATATGAAGAAATTGTTAACAAATAAGACTGTTTTGCAGATGAACTCTTTTCCAGATAAACAAGAAGAAAAACCGGAGGCCGTGCTGACCCCGGGGTCCTGGATCTGGCTGAAAGTCATCAAAAGAAAGAACTGGGTGAGTCCAAAGTGGGAAGGTCCGTACCAGGTACTATTGGCAACACCTACTGCAGTAAAAATTGCTGAGAGATCATCTTGGGTTCATTTGACGCACTGTAAACCACTCAAAGAATTTAAATTGGACAAACATTTTTTAACTGACATACCACAGAAACAGGATGACCAGAGGCAGAGTGAATAAAAATGCGAAACAACCCCAAAGACATTGGTTCACTGGCCTACTGATCATACACTTATTAACCATGTTTGTAGTGACCTTTTGTTGTTATGGTTTTCTTGCTTATAACTGCACAAGTGAAATTGATAAAGCGTGATGAAGGACTGGCTATAGACTGGCACCCGAACTTCAACACATACCTGGCTATGAAACGAGTCTATGTAGAGACTATGACTGTTTCAAATTGCTGGGTTTGTACTGCAATACCCACAGCATATGGAGGACTTTTAATGTCTGCTGTCCCCTTGGGGATAAATGAAACTTGGGAAAACCTGTTATTTGACACAGGTACTGTGAGATCACAAGACAAAGTGGCATTATATTTACCCGTTACTCAGAAAGGAATTGTTTGTTTTGTTAAAAATGATACACTCCAGGTTGGTTGGAGTAACTGTAACATAACTGTGTCTTACAAATGTTATATAAAACCTGTAGACCAAGGTACTAGTTGTAGCACGAACTATGGTTTAAGCTTGATGAAAACAACATTGAGAGATGTGCAAAAACTCCTGAAATATATAGACAATTATCTGTTATAGATAAAAATGTTTCATTCAGGGTTAACCGCATCAGTACTAAAGTTGAAAACTGTTATTTTGTTTGTGGGAAAAAGGCCTATAAATGGTTACCTGAGAATTGGTCCGGCAGTTGTTTTTTGGGTTATCTGGTTCCAGCCATAAGACATACTGCAGAATTGCCCCTGGGTAAAATACGTAATGTGAGAAATGTAGCTCAGCAAGCCGAGAATACAGTCAGAAAACCTGCTAATCCAGTGGGTAAGATTGAAGCAAGCTGGAAGGATCACTCGGCTGTGAAGGACAAAGAAAAATTGACTCATATGGACTTGAGTGACAGTGTTATATCCTGGGCTGGGATATTCCCAGCCTACGGAGCAGTCAAATCGATTTGGGAACTGAGGAAATTGTCAAAACTCCTCGAAGTAATGAGCAATGCGACTTTTTCCGCTCTTGAACTTGTGACTGATGAAATGAATGCAATGAGAACAGTCGTGTTACAGAACCGAATGGCTCTCGACTTCACCCTAGCGAGAGGTAATGCGTCTTGGCGCTTATCAAGGAAGAATGCTGTGCGTACATTCCAGACAACCAACATGAAATCAATGATCACCTGGAGGTAATACAGCAGGTGTCAGCAATGGCAGAACCAGGCCCAAACCCACTGATGAACTTTTTCCAGAATCTATTTGGGGGGTGGGGGTCCTTATGAATATTCTGATAGCAATTTGTGTAGTACTGCTCATAATTGGAGCATGTGTCTGCGGCATACCCTGTGTGAAAAAATTAGTTAAAGACTTAGTTGACATATCAGTAACTGAAACTATGTACCAAGACATGGAATTGAATTTGTTGATACCAAGCGAAAGCCTATCTGAAATATAAAGCAAATGACTTACTTGGCTAAAAGTCCTTGAAAGGAAAAGGCTAAGAAATGAAATGATACTGTTTATGTTTCAAATAGAATGAAATGCATTAACAGGAGGGAGAATGTTAGAAAAATATATATATTCACATATGTGCTGCCTAGAAAATATATATTTACATACATGCTGCCTAGAAAAATATATTTACATATATGCTGCTTAGGAAAATGTGTATTCAAACATTCAAACATATATAAGTTGTGTGGTCAGATATATAGAGAAATGTGTGCTTTAGACAGGAATAAATGTGCTCAAATCTATATAGGGAACAAAGGTTGAAAAATAGTATGATATGTAATGCATTTAATTCTGTTTTACTAGAATAATAGTAGAAATAAACTTGCATATTATTGCTTGAAGCATAAGCAGCAGTGTAATTAGAAATTTGGCCTTGGCAGCGTTCAGCATGGCCTGGCTCATGTCTGTCAGTAAAGATTATTTTGCAAAGTTAGAAAATAATAAATCTGTCTGCATGTGTATCTTTTCCTGCTTCCACCAGAAGAATAGCCTTGTGTGCACTATCAGAGATAGTGTCCAGCTGGTAAACAAGAGAGGGACAAAGAGAAGCATTAAAGAAGACATGCACCCATTGTATTCGAACTAATCTAAGAGCCTTGAATTGGCTACATCCTCGGAAGGACATTGTGACTGACCAGGTGCTTGCAAGGCTGTAATATTCTCATGGGAAAAAGATTTTTGAAAAACACCATCTCAGCACTTTTCATAAGTTACTATGATGTAAAGACCCTGTCACTGACCACGTCAGTGAGGTGGGCAAAAGCTGATAGTAAAGTGTATAAAATACCATATGTCGCACCAATAAAATCAGACAAAATTCTGTACAAGTTTGTGTATGGTTTTTTGCCTCCTAATGTACATTAGAGTATTAGAGTTTTAGATACTTGAGTTTTCCTGCATTACTGTTTGTTATTGACTGTCATTATTTTTTAATGCCAGATGAATTTTACAGTCTGACTTTAACAAATTTATTTAACAGTGTGTGTGTGTGTGTGTGTGTGTGTGTGTGTGTGTGTGTGTGTGTGTGTGTGTGTGTAAATATAGATATTCATACACATTATGTATATATATATATATATATATATATATATAGAGAGAGAGAGAGAGAGACTGAGAGATACACTTATACAGATATATTATATAGGTGTGTCTGTATGTGTTTGTGAATATATGTATACAAACATGAGGTAAAAGAAGGCATTACTGGAAACAAAAGGAAAAACAGAGCTTGAGAGTTGGAGAGATATGAAAAAAAATCTGAGGTCATTGCAACACTTACTTCTTATGAAAACATCTAGTTTCCTAATTACAAAGGCAACCACAGAAAATTTAAAGACAGACTAGCAAACTGCTAAAGAATATTATTATTCAGACTCTGACAATCTTATTACAGTGTAGCTGAAATCAATCCTTCCAACTGTGTGTCTTTATAAAGATAATGAAGGGATAGTTTTTCACAGTATCAACATTTTGTTTAGTTGCAACATTTGCCAGTTAGATGTTGTATCCACAGTGGTTAATTTAAGAAATATTTCATAATTCTTGGCTTGTATTAGTTATTAGAACTTCTACAAGTGTTCTACAATCTTATGAGTGCTGTCAGTAGCAGGAAACCAGCTTTTCATAAAATCCATTTCAGTAGTACATCCAACATCCTATCAGCATTTATCTCAACTTCAGTACAAAGTCTGGACAAAGCTTAAAATAATGGTGTGGGTGATGGAAAAGCCCAAATATAAAGACAGATTTGAAATGTTTATCTTTAAGCTTAGGAAGTTGCTGGAATAACAGGGTTTGTGTTAGGATGCATGTTCCCGGGGATATTAAGTCTGAACTCAAATATATCTCATTATTTAATGACTTCAGTCCTCACTGATTTGTCAGAAAACCACAAAGTTTATGAGGAACAGACCAAAATTAAATATAAGGTAAAATTCTGGACATTCTGAGAAAATCTGGACAGTTAAGACATATGCTATCAGTATCTCTTTATATATATCTTTTTATATTCCCTTTTACATGTGCCCTGTCTGTTTGACATTTGTCAACTCACACTCAATTATCCATGTCACCAAAGAAATGCAAATCCCCACTACTTGTCCCATGAGGTAATGCATCTTCATTTTATCATGAACTTTCTACGCTGAGCTCACTTACCTTCCTGTCCTTTGTCTTCATTACTCCTCTCCTGTCTGTTTATCTGAAGCTTATGAATCTATATCTTCTTGCCACTGTTCTTGTCTTCATGATTATATGCATGACAAGTTTTCGGCTTGTGTTTATACCAGGATTCTACACGTTCTTTGACTATCTTTGGTAATTTTATCAGGGCTTTTTGCACTATGCTGAATACTATCAGGGGAAAAATCATGATAAACTTAGCACAGTATCCCAAACAGGTTCTCACCCACATTCTTTATAATGTAAGGTGAACTCTGTATCTCTTGTACCAGAGATAGTGTGGTGTACCAGAATATCCATTTGGAGCATAGCCTCGGCGGTGCAGCAGTAGCGTTGTTGCCTCACAGCAAGAGGTTTTCCTGTTCGATTCTTGGCTGGAGTGCCTTCTGTGTGGAGTCTGTTATCTAACATTCTTACATGACAAGGCACTGGGCAGTAAAAGGAAACATGAACACAGACAAAAAAGGAAGATTGTGATATTAATTAAAAAAGCTCCTTTACAAGGTGATCAAGGTGAAACTTCTCAAGAGTCAGTAGCCCAAAGAAAAAAGCCAAAGAGCACAATATTGATCATTGTTTTCCATAGAAAATCATTGCCAGTATGATTTCTAAGTGTCCATCAGCAATGTCTCCCTTGGTCTGGGAGAGTTCTCCCTTCTTCAGGTTGGTATATAAAGGTTCTATGGGTTTGGGGGGCACTCAGCTGTTTTTCAAGCACTATATTTTGCTGTTTGAGTTTCTCAGCATTGTATAAATCAATGTGCCATAAGAGAACCACCAAAAAAGAACAAGTCCAAGAGCTATTAAATAAAGAATAAGAGAATAAACAAACAGAAAATCCAAACATGAAGAGTCTGGTGTGATAGATCTGGATGAGATCTGAGTAGAAGGTTGCAGAAGGAAACCTGGAAAGAATACAGTTTAAGTCAGAAAATGAAAAAGAACACAAAGACTGAAAAAAAACAGACATGAAAATATATACATTTCCATACAAGAAGATGGTATCTAGGGAAATACTGCAGATCCTTTAACAAAAAAATATATAGATGGGATAAAAATGAAAAGTAAGAAATGGAGTATAAAAAAGATGAACAGAAAAATAAATAAAGAAAAAACTCTCTCTTACTCATAACAGTGCAAAAGAAAGATGAAACAACTATAACAACATACACACAACTTCTTACCACCTATAAAATTAACCAGCATCCATCTGCCTGTCCAGCACTAAAAACATTCACACAGTTATGTTTGTAGCAAGGCAATGCGACCCAGTGGCCAAAAATTCCTTTCTGTCTACAAACTTAGCACATCTGCTGGGCATTATCTGTACTTGCACAAGGTTGCAAAGGCCTCAAACTCCTTCCTTGTATCCATCAGGTCTATACCCTACCTCCCATCTTTCAAAACCACTCTGAAAGACATCCTAGCTAAAATCTGGCTTTGTTCTTGCTCAAAACCAGGATAGACTATATCCCTAAATGTGAAGAAGTACCCTTTTATTCCTTATACCTCATACTCTCCCATCTTCACTTACTTCCTTACTGCTACCTAATTCTCTTCCCTGACTTTCTCTTTAAATATGCTGTAAGCCTGTTTTCCCTAACTTAATATTACAATTCCTCTTTGTATTAGACTAACTTACTTTTAATTTCTCTACACACTGTCTAAAATTTCCTCTAAATATTAAATTATTGTCATATACTTTGTATAGATTCTTAACCAATGTTTTTATGTTATCTAATTTGTTATAATTTATTTAAATTGCAAATGTTTTTGTTTTATTTTTAAAGACTATAAAATTATTGTTCTTAAAATGTTTCATAATAATTTGGAGTTTTTCTCCCTGGGCCTCAACTGAAAATGGGCTTCTACCCAGTTGGACTTTCCCAGTAATCAAATGTCAATAAATAAATAAATAACAGGAAGGAGTTTGTCCATGATGCCTGAGTGAGGGATAGTGTCAAATGCCTTAGCTAAGTCTAGGTTGGCTGTATGTACAGATTTCCCCTCATCCAGGACCTTGGTGATTATCTCAAAGAAGTCCACCAGGTTTAACAGTCATGATCTCCTTTTGACAAATCCGAACTGAGTAGGGTCAAGTGTTTGGAGATTACCTATATTTTTGTTACTAAGGCCCATGATGATTTGTGCCATGGCCTTGCAGATAAGGTTAGTCAGGCTAATAGGTCTTTAGTTCCCAGGGTCAGTGGAAGCACCACTTGTGTGCAAAGGAATAACAGTGGACGTTTTACATTCAGCTTGGACAAAGACAATGCTTAGATTATCATTGAAAAGAGTACCCTATGATGTTGTTAATTCTTGTTGGAGCCCATGTAGGACACCGCCTGTGATGGTACCAGGTCCCATAGATGCTGTGTTTTTGGCCTTAGAGAGGGCATTTACTACCTGCTCTTTAGAGATACAAGGTAGGACACAGGTGGTAGGGATGTCATGGGGTGTGTGTGGAGGGGACAGGGGAGTGAACTTTTTCCAGAATTTGTTGGCCAACAGGTTAGCTATGTCCACAGACTCAGTATATGTGGTATCATTAACTATCAGTTCAGCACAAATCTGGGCCTTTCTTTTTAGGTTACGGATGTAACTAAATAATGCCTTATGGTTGTCTTTAGTTGAGGAAGCTAATTTGGATTCATAGTTTGCTTTGGAGGACTTCAGAAGAAGTTCACATGTTTAAGCTGAGGAGGGAGTGTTTCCAGTTTAGGGCTCGCTCCCTCTTACTCTTGGACAGAAATTTCTTCCACTTATTGTAAAGTCTGTTAATGGCTGTTGTCCACCAGGCAGGTTTTCTCTTACTAGAGGAGGTTGTTTTGGTCCTATCAGGTATAGGCGAGTCAATGCAGTTATACAAGTGTTTGTATAAAGCATTGGTATAGAACTCGGTATAGTTGCCAGTTCCATCTGAGGAGGGAGGTGCAGCAGAGCTATTTATACCATCCTGTAAGAGGTTATAATCTGCATTGGTGCATTGGAGAAGTTTATTTAGTTTAGTTGCTGCTGTGAGGGGAGATTCTTGAAATGAGACTGATTTGTGGCCAGATCTCACCAGGGAAGACCTCACAGTGGGGGTGCTACAGTGGTCCCCTATATTGGTAAGTGCCAGATCCAGGATGTTGGCACCCCTTGTGAGGGTTCCAGCCAGCTGGTCCAGAGCACTGGAGTTAACAAAGTTGAGGAACCTCTGGACAAGTGAGTTTGAGCACGAATAATTTACCCAGTCAATGGATGAGTAGATAAAGTCACCCAAAACCATGATGTTCAGATGTATCTTGATAGACTCAAGTAGATCCAAATAGGCAAAGTGGGTGTCCTAATTTATACAGGGGGTTCTGTAACTGGTAATGATTTGAATAGCTGTCCTACCAACAGTTAATTGCACCTGAAGTATCTCCAGAAAACCTTACTGTTTAACCAATCTGGAGGTGTATTTATCTTTAATGAATATTGATACACTGCCTCCTTTGGTTTTCACAACTTCAGTTTATGGTCTGAATGTGTGGAAGGAGGTGTAATCTGGTATGGCTGGGGTGCTTTCCACAGCATTGAACCAAGTCTTTGTGACTGCACAAATGCCTGTATCTTCCAAGGTGAGGTCTGCTTCCAGTGAGTGCAGTTTCATGTTAACACTCATAGCATTTAGCAGCATAAATTTGAGGTTGTTTTTAGATGGAGTTTTTACATCAAGAATTTTGTCCTTGAGACACTGCCTAAAAAAAAAGTTATCCCTATTTTTCTCTCACCCCAACCCTTTTCTCACTCTTTTCTTGTGTTTATGATATTAATGTTTTTTTTGGGGGGGTGGTATTTGTTATGTGTTTACTTTTTTATTTTTTTGTTTTTCTCACAGCACAGCAGGGTATGATTGTGAGTTGTCCCACAGGATCCACCTGTCCCCACTCCACCAGCTACAGCAGCTCTGTCCAGCACATCTGGTGGAATAGCTGGTAACATCCTCTCTGCCACTCCTGCACTACCCAGTCCCTCAGGTAGTTCTGCTACAGAGGAAAGGCCTGTGGCTCCCTCTGGGCACAGAGTGGAGGGGGTGAGTTTATCACCCATAACAAACTGCCAGGAATGGTGCATAGGACTGTGCACTGAACTGCTGGTGCACACCTACACCAGATGGAGAGCCTGCTCTCTATCCTAGTGCAGAGCACCAGTAGGCGGCACAGACGTTGGGCATTGCAGCCAGTGGTGCAGTGAGGTGACAGTGACGACAGTCCACTGGGTGAGGACTTGATTGCTACTGTCAACCACCTTGACATGCATGGGGCCAAGATTTCCCATTCCCTCCCCACCCATGTTGGTTACGCACCTCATGTGTCCTTCGCCATTCCTGTTTCTTGTCTTGTCTGTCTTGTCTGCATGCAATTGCTTGCTCACCTGCTTAACTTATCTCACACAGACATTCCTACATCCCTCCCCCAATATTCTTTTCTCTCTCAAAAAAAAATAAAAATAAAGGGGGGGGGGGGCACATGTATCACAAAAAAAGCAAAAACAATCATCCCATACATAGCTCTCCATTTCACACAAGTGTCAATGTTCATGATGCACATGATTCTGTCAAATTCTCTATAAAACAGATTGTGTTGTGGTCACCCCTCTCTCTGGAGGTGACAGTCTAAATCCATTTAAATGTCTATGTTTTATTCTGGAAGAAACGCATAGCTACGGTTCTTTCCTACATCCTTCCTGCACATTCCGGCCTTGTTTTCACTCTCATTTCACCACTTTCCTGTCTCCCTCATTTCTTTTCGTTAACAAATTATTGCATGATGATGTGTGGTGCACACCAACATGCCATAATGGTAAAAAGCAGGAATATAAGTTGATTTATTTAAGGTATCATACACTCTTGTAAAATTATTACTTCCACCCATAGTCAAACCCAGTGCCATCTGCCTCCAACAATTCATTAATACTTGCTGCCACAGAGTCAGTTAGATAGCAGATGTATTTAATGCAGTCAATAGTAACTGACACAGTTTATGAAAGATTACCCTTTGTACTTCCCCGTGCTTGGTCCTAATATCACTAATGTTGTATCTCCTTCATTAAATTTCTGTGAAACCCTAGATAGATTGCTGCACAATGTCCAGGATCAGCCTTATGTTTTTGGTCCATTTTTCATAAAGACGTGTGGTGTTATGGAAGATTACTGGCAAATCATTAAAGACTGAAATCAGAAAATAATGATAGACATCTGAGTTTCAGACTTCATATCCTTCAGAAATTTCATGATGATCTAAAACCTGTTTTTCTATCAACTGTATTAGTTTGTAAGAGCAATATTTAACAAGTGTCCCAATTTTTGCGTTTTTTGCCCTAATTTTATTTATAGCTTTGCCCACACTTCATGCTCTAAGAGGTTGAGAAGTATGCTCCTGAACCTGGGCTGATTGTTTAATGATATTATGGCATATTATTGATTTGTTTACCTTGCAACAATAATCAGATAAATATTGTTGAATGTCCACAGAAATAACTGCAACGTCACAGCAGAGCAAATGTGTTCACTTACATGTTACCATTACTAAGTGTTATGTCTCCCCTATTACAGATTCACACAGTTATCCCTCTCAAAGGTAATGAGGAACGTGTCCTACATATGTCACATGCCCTACATATGTCGTACCTTACAGTTATGTACCTGGAACATGTCCGTGTTCCCACATCACACACAACATCCAGTTTGCTGTCTGGTTGCTTGATAGGCATTGTAGACTTACAAGGCCAAGGTCATGACTGCAAGTTGAAGAAGTCCTCTGTGCATGCACATACATCCACATCTTCACTGCTAGGAGTGCCTACAAACACAGTGCTTCAGGCTGTCGACCTCAATGGTGTAGCAGCATGACTCTAATTTTGCTGCACTTGCACAGTGTCATATTTGTGGTATGGTATTGTGACCAAGCCTAATAAAAGGATATCAATATAAGAGTCACATGCCTGGCAAAACAGTGTAATTACACAACCATGTTATGGCACACTGTCAGGTGCTGTGTTACCTTAGGGGACCTACATAAAGGTGACAACCTGTTACATTTCACAATCTGTCATGACACTGCCTAATGATGGCCTGCTGTGACATACACACAAGCATGACTATATTGCTAAGTGCATTATCAATGACTGGTGATGAGATACAGAATATGTGACCACCCCTGTACTCTCATGCCACACAAATACAATGTGTGAGACATGTGACTGTATTACAAACCTTGATTCCATAGTGTCTCACACACCAGTCTGTACATATGTCAATGAGCATTAAGTCGACATGCACAGCTCAACTCCTGCTCCACCCACAGCCATTGCACACACACCTGCAGGTATGAACCTTCTTTCCAGACACATTCCTAAAAAACAGACACCTCAGAAAACTACATGCAAACTCAGTACACATAATCATACCTCTGGAGACCACAGTACACATAATATCACATGCACCACTATCTCACCGGTCAAACACCTGAGGCAAATCAGAAAGTCAAACCTATTATTCACAGGAGATTACATTGTGAGACACATTGATGTCTGTGTTACCAGGCTACATATATGAAAGGTCACAGTTAGCTGTCTGTGGGTTGACACAATACTCCATACCACACATTGATGCAAGTCAATGAATATCAGGTAACATACTGATGACATCATAGTTCCTGCAGGTGTGTATGACTTGGGACATATGTTACCGGACTGTATGCAGATGCATGACTGAGGTTAGACACTCTCTTGTGGGTATGCCCATAGCTTTCAGCTGCATTTGATCCTCACCTAGGATGATGGCTCAATACACATGGAAAATGATGGATGTCAATAATTGTCTTAGCATGTGGTGTCATTGTAAGGGGATCCACTACATGTCCATCTGGGATGACTTGCACAACACACCTCAATGCTCTGCCAGAGATGGTCTTCATCTGTCACCCCTGGGATGTTGAGTACTGGCCAAGGCTGCTGACACCCCCCACAGTGCATCTTATAGGCACTGTCTGGATGAAAAACTTTCAATGAGAACATCTTTATGCAACATCATGGTTATGCTGCTACATGCTAGGAATGGCAACACTAAACCCCACTCTGTGGACAATGTCCCCACCTTGGAATATGCAGACATTTGTGCAGTCACAGACACCTGGGTCAAGGCTGTGGACAACACCACAGCCATAGCAGACAACATGTCCTTCCACATGTGCAGACCTCAAAATGACAGTGTGCAACGTAATGCAGGTGGTGAATACATATTCATTAAGGATGGATAAACATGCAGATTGGTGAACAGTGTGATTTCTCAGAGACACTGCAGATGCTATGCACAGCTGGAAGGGCACCTAATCAAGCCATTGCCAGCTACAGGAGAATCTCCATGAATCCAGACACCTATTGTGCTTATTTGAATGTGCTTGTGTGTATCAAGATACATAAGTACACTATGGTTTGGGGTTACATTAAGTAACCACCTACTGTGTTGGTTCATGCTAAAGCTCACTTGCCCAAAGGTTACTCCATATCCTTCACTACAATGCCCTGGACCAGTGTCATGACATTCCCACAAGGGGAGCCAATGTACCAATAAGGGTGTTTAATAATATGGGTGACACTGCAGACCCTCCACTGTGAGGTTCTCCCTGGTAAGATCTGACCACAGATCAGTTTCATTAAAACTAAGTTTCACACCTACACCCCCCTGCAGAAAATTGTTAATAAGCATCAACAAAGCAATGTATTGCCTCCTATGGATGGTTTACATAGTGTGACTGCACCTTCCCCTCAGATGAGACAGGCAAGTATGCAGAGCTCTACACCAATGCTTTATGCAAGCACCAGTACAACTGCATAGACTTGGCTGTACTTGACGGAGGGAACAAGCTCCTCATGGCACAGCAAACATGTCTGGTGAACAACTGCCATTAGCAGGCTGGACAATAAGAGGTGGACATTGTTGTGAGACAGTTGGATTAAGGGTGCCCCCTAAAATGGAGGCACACCCTTTTCAAAATTAGCCTCCCCTACAAAGGACAACCACAATGCACAGTGAAGTTAGATGTGTAATGTCAGAGGAAAGAGTCAGATTGTTGGTGAACTTGTACTTATAACACATATAATGAGTCTGTACTCATAGCTAACCTGCTGTCACACATGTTCTGACTCAACTTCACTCCCATGTCCCCACTACATGTTCCACATGACATCACTACAACCTGTCCCACACCATCTATATCTACAGAACAGTTGTAACTGGCTTCTCTGTGGAGAAAATACAGCATCTATTGAACATGCTCATCTCAGGCTGTGTCCTAAATAGGCTCCGTCAAGGATTATTAACACCATTGGGAACTCCTTGCAATCATACTGTAACCACTTGATGCATCCCAGCTGACTGGACAACTGCATGTGTTATCCAATTGCACAAAGGTGCTGCATCCACTAATCACCACAACTACAGACCTTTTTGCCTGAGTAGCCTTATTTGTCAGCCCATAGGGAAGTTTTCATGGAGCTGATCAGCAAAGATATATGTAATCTGCAAACAGTTGACCGTACACAGTTTGGATTTCTGAAAGGAAGATCATGGCTTTTAAACATGGTGGGCATGTCTGAGGCAGTCACCAAAGACGTAGATGAGGGGAGAGCAGGGCATACAACCCCCTGAACTTAGCCAATCCATGTGACTGTATCCCCCACTCAAGCATCATTGACAAAATCACCCAATTAGATATCAACAGTAATATCATTATAGGGTCACTAACTGGCTCACTGATGGAACACATACTCAGAATAGGGGAATCTGTCTTCAATAGCTGATCTGCAACCAGCAGTGTTCAGCAGGGCTCAATCCTGGGTGCTCTACTGCTTGGAATGCATTTAACCATGGTACAAGCAAAACCTGAATGTCTGTGGCTGACAATGTTGGATGATGCTTGCAAACTGTGAGCAGTCATAGAATCTGTGAGTTATGTCAATATCCTACAAGAGGGTATTGATGAGCAAATGCTTGTTGACATACTAATGGCCATAAACTCCATGCAAATATCTCTGCAGTATCATTTCCATCAGTAACACCTGTGTTTCTGGCAAGTAGCACAGCAGTAGCAACACCTGATGTACATACTCAGGGATGATAGACCTTGCCACACAGGCCTGGCCACACAGGTTTACACCTAATGTACCTTAGATCACCATGTCTCCCCAGTGGTAAGAAGAAAATACAATGTCATACCTGAGGGTACTGTAACCCAAAATTAATGAAGTCATAACCTCCATGTACTCTTCTCTCAACATGTCAATATTTGAGTGGAATGGCCATTTTGTATTGTACCTTTCCAAGTACTACTGGCAACTGCGCACAACACAATGGTCCCTCACAAGGGAACTTCACATCTTCAGTATCTGTCCAATTGGGAATGTCTGAAATCACTGTCATTGTAGCCTGTGGCATACAGAATACACAGAGGTGATCTCTGCCTTGCATACAGGGCAATGTGTGACCCTGCTTGAGTAGAAATTATGCATATCTGTAGTGGCACAGTACACATATTACTCACTGTAAGGACATTAACCTGGTATGCAACATTAGTAATACATGCTGGTGGGAGAGACCTGTCTAGCAGACTTCCACACACCTTTGAAACAGACTCCTGCTTAAAGGCATACAGAGCACCTCATTGGGTCTCATCAGATGCCATCTGTATGAATGGCTGGGTGACTGTCATTTCACCACAGGGCTTCTGTCTGTGTTCCCAGTAGACAGGGGCAGTATTTACTGATTTTGTAAATAAGGATAAAAACTTGGCTAGGATTGTAAGGGCTCTAGGGCCATTAGGCTACTAAAGTTCAAAGATCCTATGATTCACTAAGCTGCTGTAAAATGGTCTAACAGCCACACACACAAACCTGGCTACATTGAGGATAGCACCACTTCTAATTAATGTTTGCAGGACACTGCACAACACACACACACACACACACACACACACACACACACACACACACACACACACACACACACACACACACACACACACACACACACACACACACACACACACACATTCCAAGTTGTCTGCAAGTAAATTAGAACACCTACCTGTCTAATGGTACACATTACACATCACAGTGCATAATGCATGCACCACACCTTAAGTCTGCTATTACTTTCTTTTTAGGACATCTTATGCTTGACAACATCAGCAGGCCTTGCTGCGGTCAGACATTTGGAGGCCCACATCACCTGCTACAACCAAAATACTGCAAAGCTCTTATGTCACATAGAGATACACACACACCAAGTAGCTTAGAGTGAAATTAGAACCCATACTTATCTAGTGTTAAACAACATAGATCACAGTATTTATCACACATGCCATGGCTTAAGTCTAACATTGCAATGGCAGCTCGTAGTCTTAAGGTAGATGATATCAGCAAGCCTTGTAGAAAAGAGCAGTTTGGAGGCCAGGATCAACTTACATGTCCAAAAAGAGCAGCACCATTGCAGTTTGGTAGTCAATGAGGGACTCTCAGTTGTTTTGCAGGGAGATGCATGCACACAATGAGTGGCCTGGAGGGGGATTAGAACCGCTATATATATCTAGTCTTCCACACTATAGGTTATAGTACTTATCAGACACACAACAGCTGACATCTGCTTTATACATGACTGCAAACAAACTACTTGTGGATTACATAACTAGGCTAGTGTTGAACAGCATCTGTGGCCTGTTCAGTGATATTGCTTTGCACTGTTATCTTCAACTAGTAGCCTAGCAGTCAGATAACTGTTATTTATCCTAGCTATGTGGCTACAGTTACCATTTTGGCCATATGTGACTGCATTTGGATGGGCAAGCCTGTGGGCAGGAACAATGTGCCCTATCCACTCATCAATAGGCAAAATTATACATTACACCAACTATTCACCTGTTGCTGTATGTGTGGTGACATCCAACAGGCACAGGGGTCTATAGATAAGTGCATTATGCACTGTTGAGCCCTCACTTTGGATTCTTTGAGCAAAATTATAGATGTGTCATAGTGCAGCTTTACTCACCATTATCAGGGTATGTAGGACAAAACAGAAATCTACACACATATTTATGTATATAACAGGGATGTATATATACATGTAGCTGTCTGTGTGTGTATGATATATATGTGTGTTATGCAGATATATGGGAAGATACTGAGATGTATGTTTATATGTATATATAGAGATATATATATATATATATATATATATACTATCTATGGGAGAGAGATAGTGACAGACAGATATGTATACATACATCTATGTATGTATAGACATATCTATATATAACAGGTCATTTTGAGCATGGAGCAACAGAATTGCGCTCTGTTTAACTAAGTCTATGAGCATGCCCAGTGGGATTCTCACTATTTATAAACTGACTCCACACCTACCTGCACTCCAGTCTGGGATTTTCTGTGTTACAAGTAATGATATCTGTCCCTGTTTCTGCAGTACTGCACTTCACTAAAAATTGTCCACAGCATTCTTTAACCGTATAATGTAATGTATATGTGACAGAGGTTAATAATGTTACACCACACACAGACTGACTGTCTGTAAAAAAAACAACAACATAATAATACCTCAGATTCAAGAGATGTGGATACTTCTAGATTAGAACCATCAACACCATCACACATGCCATTTTCTCTATTTCACTGAACCACACCAGTAGTCTGATAGAGAGTGGCCATTCATCACACAATCAACAGCATAAATATGTATGTTGTTATTCCTGAATTAAGTGAGATATACAATGTATGATTAATTTCTATGTTAATTCCTGAGATTGCCTGGACTGCTGCTATACCATTGATGAGTTACTGTTAAAGCAGTTATAAGGGAATACTGCTGTTTTTGGCAGTGGGGTAACAGCACTGTATGGTCTGCTAGGATACACAGTAGTTCATGTATCATGTAAACCCACTGTCTAACATCTCCCTTGACTGCTGCACTGCATATATTATGCATGAAGCCTAGTGAATATTAAAGGACACATAATAGTAGAATGGGAATCTCTAGTCCCATGTAGATGTCACTTCTGTCCAAATAGCCAAATATATTTACTTGCATAATAAATGTAGCAGATCCATACATACAATGCCATATCATAATATGCATAATTCTAGATAGGTAAGAGTTCTAATCTCACTCCAGGCCAGTGTGTGTGTGTGTGTGTGTGTGTGTGTGTGTGTGTGTGTGTGTGTGTGTGTGTGTGTGTGTGTGTGTGTGTGTGTGTATGTCCTGGATGCAGATGCCTGTGAGACCCCCATCATGTCCCCAGTTGGCCTTTGGACAGTGCCTGTAGCTAGTATCATAAGGGCTACACATACTTTTATTTCCACTGAGATGGGTTCCCCCCATTGGTTCTGGGACTGAGTTGAGGACAGCAGTGTTCAGTGAGTTCTAGTAGTATGTCCCTGCCCACCCTGTAGTGCTGTACAATCTCCAGCTCATGTAGCTCCTGGAAGGTTACCCTTGGCCTGAGCACTCTTCTCCTCCTTGGCCTAGGCCTGTTATCAGCAGTGCTATTAGCATGGACTTTATCCTCTAGCACATACAGAAATAGAATAACTGCAGCAGCCCCTAGCATTATGTCAGTTAAAATTTCAAACCTCTACTCCTATGGTTCAGAGTAGTGACAGGAAATCATAATGTAGGGTGTATACATACTTTATACAGTTGTGCTGTACGTGCACCACTTGGGATTGGCTAATTCTGCTCAGTTCACCTAGCCAGAATAAAATTAACATTTATTTAAATTCCTAATGAGTATGATGCAGTTCACCTGGCCAGAAGATAATAAACATTTTTTTTTAAATCCTGCTGGCTGCATGCCACTGGATGCCACGATACACAGTATAGCTGAAGCAAGCTAAGATACTAACTGAAGGTATCTAGTTTTCCTAGACATATGCCTGCATCATCAGTATCACATGGGTGGTCTATCAGCAAGAACACACTCAGCTATGTGGCGTGCCATGCAAACACACTCACCCAATACTAAGAAGCCTTTTGGATACTAGATACAGGTACTTTTCAAAGACCAACTGGGGACATGACAGGGTGTCACAGGCATCTGCATCCAGGATACTCCACCCTTTCCTGGATGCTATGCTACCACATGCTAGTGAGCACATATATTTTCCCTTCTCCCCTGAGGCAAGGGCCAGCAATACGCTAAAGTTCGACCATGTAGCACACTACCCTGAAGTACTGGTTGCCATAGCTTGCACTCTTGTAAACATCAATGCACCACCTGGAGAGCAGGGTAGAGTCTACATTAACCACAAGGGGTACCACTCCATCAACTGCCAGGTCATGTGCAATGCCCAGGGGATTATCCTGAATGTGTGTGCTGGCAGCCCTGGCAGTTATCATGACTCCCATATCTGGTGCATTAACAACTGTACTATGTCCATTTACTAGGGGGATGCTGGCTATGGCCTGGAACCATGGATGATGACACCCATCACAAATGCACACACACCCACAGAAGAATGCCATAATGAGGCACACACACAAACTGGGAACATAGAGTGTGTGTTTGGGCTTCTGAAGTCACAGTTCCAGTGCTTAGATATATCTGGTGGAGCTCTGCAGTACAGTCCAGCCACATGTGCACATATATTCACAGTATGTGCTATGCTACATCATCTGATCCTGTGAAAACAGCTGCAGCAGAATCAGCAAAGGGAAGAGATATACAGCCCTTACCAGTGCTTAGGTCACCACAGCCACAGTCACACGAGGACTTGGAGGAGGAACCCCTGCTGATGTCCCTGTAGCCAGACATAGCCATGCTCAGTATGCCTGGGCTTTTGCTACGAGACAATGCATAGCACATTCACTGACAACCTAGGGACCTAGCGACTGACACCTTACTCCTATTCACATACAGTAATTAAAATTGATGCAAGGCAATGCACACAACCTGTACCTATCAGTGTATTGGCTGTTTACTGCATGCATCAGACAGAGTCAGCCCTGAACTACAGTTCTGTCAACTGTTGCATTTGCAAGGTAAGTATCTAACCTACACACTACTCAAAAGGATTATTATGATATGTAACTGTATATATTGGCCTAGTACATTATGCAAGTAACTACAGTGGGCTAGTTGGACAGATATGGCAACTACCTGGGAATACAGATACTCATTTAACATGTCTCCATTCCCAGTCAGTCGGCCTCATGCATGGAATATTCATGCAGTCCTACTGCAACAGATTAGTGGTCCAGCATTGCAGGGAGATGTTACACAGTGAGGTTAAATGATAGTCTGACTATTGTGCATCCCAGCATAACATGTGTTGTTGTTCCCCCACCCCAACACAGCAGTGTTCCCTTGTAAATGCTGAAACAGTAACTCATCACTTGTATACAAACATTTCAATTACTCTCAGGACAATGATATAAAAAATTGAGTTTAGGTAATGGAGGAATAACAATGTACATATTTATGCAGGTGATGGTGTCAGAAATCACCCCTTGTCTGTTAAGCAGCCTCTGTGCCCTGTAGGAGTAAGGCAGTTACCTTTTGTGATGGCATTTCTGTTTCCAGTGTAGAAGTATCCAAGTCTTTTGGATGTGATATATTTATAAGTTGTATTTTACAGATTGTCATGCTGTGTGTGCTGTACAATGGATAACCTGTTTCAAATGTCAATTAAACAAGACAACTATAGAACATTTTACTCAGTGTAAGGGAAGTGCAGCAAGGAAGAAACGGGATCTGATATCATACTGTTGAATACACAGAATCCCTGACTGGAGTATAGCTAGGTGTGGCTTGGAGTCAGTTTTAACAAGCCAAAACTCCCAATGGGCATGCTCATACACTTAATCATGCAGAATGCATATCTGTTGCTTCTCACACAATGAGGTATAAAATATATATATATATATATATATATATATATATATATATATATATATATATCAGTGTATAAATACAATAATACATATCTCTCCATCTGTGTATCTGCGTCTCTCTCTCTCTCTCTCTAGACATATGTATATATGACATATGTATATATACAGGATATATATTTTTGTATGTTTAATCTATAATAATATCTTTAGGTACATACATCCCTTTCCCTCCACATATATCTAGATTACCCAATTTATTTAGGCCACAGACATGCCCAGCAAAATGCAGACAGACACAGACAGTCAAAACGGCTACTGTTGCCACATTGCTGGTATAATAAAAAAGCTGTCTTACCTTCCTGCAAGGCTAAGACATGCAGAGAAGAGTAAAAACCAATGTCCCTCTGTAGGTCGCACATGCTGTTCTACTCAAGCCCTGTTTACCTACTGTACAAGTACTGCAGTCATTTATAAACCCACTGATTGCCAAACTGCAGTGGTCCTGCACTTTTTTGGCCTTTACATTTGCTGCAGGACTCCAAACACCTGTCTTCTACCAGGCCATCTGATGTCAACTACCATAAGACTACCAACAGCCATACTAATGTTAGACGTAAGCTGCAATGCATGTGTTAATTACTGTGCACTGTAGTTTGTAATACTAGATAAGTAGGGGTTCTAATCTCACTTTTTCCCACTTGGTTTGTTCGTGTGGATGTGTACAACTCCCTACAAACCAAGTGTAACTCCCAAACTGCAGTGGTTCTACACTTTGTTTGGTTTTTACATTTGCCGCAGGACTCCAGATGCTTGTCCCCCACCAGGCCATCTGATATCATCTACCATAAGACTACTAACAACCATTTTAACATCAGATTTAAACTGTGGCATGTGTTAAGTACTGTGTAATACTATGTGTTCTACACTGTGTAATACTAAATAGGTAGGGTTCTGATCTCACTCCAGCCCACTTGGGGCAGGTGTGTGCTGTTCACTGTTCTGCAAACAGGAACTGGTAGTGGTATTATTCTCACTGTATCCATGTTGGTGTGTGTGGACACTATTCAGAACATTTTACATCAGTCTATGGGATAGGATAATTAAAATTTACTAGGCTTATGACCCAAGGGCCCTTACAATCCAACCCAAGCTCTCAACATTTATAACATGATCAGCACCTATTGCCCCTGTACAAGAGGGACATGGTCAGAACCCCTGAGTGAAATTATGATCACCCATCCAATTGTATGGAATGCATCTGAAGAGGGCCACTGAGGTGCTCTGTTTGACATTAAGCAGGAGTGTGTTCCAAAGGCTTGTTTCACTCTGTAGACATATGTCTCCCTCCAGCATGTGTCATTAATGTCACACACCAGGTTAAGGTCCTTACAATGAGTAATCCGTGTACCATTTGATGTATGGATATGCAGCAGTTTCAATAAAACCAGGTCAGACATTGCCTTATATGCAAGGCAGATATCACTCTGTGTAGTCTGTATGACATACTACAGTTACACAGATATTAAATGACCCCCACAGGACAGATGCTGCAGACCTGATTTTCCTTTGTGAGGGACATTTGTGGTCTCTGCAATTGCCACTGGTGCTTGTACAGGTACATAATAAGATGGCCAGTGAAATCAAATATTGCCATGAAAGGGATGAATACATGCAGGTTATATTTACATCATATGTGGGTGTCAGTGTCTTCACTTATGACATGAACAACATATAATGCCCTTCATACTACCGTGGAGACATGGTGATGTATGATATAGAGATGTATGATATGGTACCTGTAAACATGTGTGCCCAGCTGTCTCACCACTGAATATGTACCTAAAGTGTAGATATTGTTGTGCTACATAGCAGGAACATTGCAGGTCCCAAAAAGAATGCTAATACATATATTTGCATGGAGTCTATGGCCATGATTGTGGTAACAAGCATATGTTCAAGTAACCCACTTATGTAAGATGCGGAAATAATTTGGAGAGTCTATGACCACTACCAGTTTGTAGACACCACACGACCTTGTTAGCCACTGGCATTCACTTTGAGTTTGCACATTGGACACTTGGATTCCAAACAGTACAGTATACTGCATTATGCCCTGTGGTGCTCCACTGCATACAACTCAAATATTGTAGGTGAACTCCCCTCTTTTCACCATGTGTGCTCTGTCACTGATCCATTTAGTGATCCCTATAATGATATTACTGTGCATGGCTAATTGAGTGAGTTTGTCAGTGATGCATGAGTGGCTCATAATGTCAAACACCTTGAAGAGGTCAAGGTGGTTATATGTACAGATGTCCCACATCCAGGACATTGGGGACCGATTCATAGATGCTCACCAGGTTTAAAAGGCATGATGTACCTTACACAAATACAAGCAGTGTAGGGTCATGTATTTGTAGATGGCCTACATCTTTGTTGTTGTGGTCCATGATGATTAGTCCAATGGGTTTACAGATATGGCTACTCAGCCTAATAGGTCTATATATTATGTGGTCAGTGTACGCACCACCTCTGTGCAAAAGAGATAACAGCATCTGTTGTCCAGTCATCTGTGATGCAGCCATTGGTTTCCCTATGATTGCAAAGAATTTCCATTGGCTTTAGTAATCTATAGTGGATCACATATAGGATGCAGCCTCAAATGAAAGCATGTTCAATACGTGTGTTTCCTACATAAATCACAGCCCATTTATTACCTGCTTTCTAGACATAAAAGGTATGGGACTGGTTGTGGAGATGTCATGGTGTACATGTGGACTTGACAGGAGAGTGAAGTGTTCACAGCACCTGTGGATGACAACACACACTGATTCAATTATTGAAGTCACTCATGTACCTTTATAATTGAGCCACCATTCTAGGCGGTGATAAAAATCAGCTCAAAACCAATGGCATACCTGCCTGAGACACATAGTCTGTAATCCAAGTCATGTCTCTGCATACAGTTCAGAGAGGTAAGCCTCTGGTCATACACATCAACAGGTAGGATAATGTACTCAATACAGTACCTGATGGTGATTGATGTGAGTGCATGTGTCATGTGGTGTAACCTGGCACCTGCAGAAAGCTGACTGTGATCTTTCACCTAATGTAGGCTAGTGAGAGGCACATCAATGTGTTGCATGATGTAATTACCTATGAGTAATAGCTTCTGTTTTTGTGTTTTGCATTGGGTGTTTCACTGGTGAGACAGCGGTACATGAGCTGTTATGTGTACTGTGTTCTATAGAGCTGTAATTATGTGTAGTGGGCATGCATTTGGTTCTCTCAGGTGGCTGGTGTTTATTTATGTATCTGATAAGAACCTCCACACAAGTGGGTCTGTGTGATTTTGGTTTGGTAGGAGTATGAGGTGAGGTGTGCATGTAGGCAAACTGCTCACTGTAATATGTACTGACTGGTGTGTGAGACAGTATGGATACAAGGTGTGTAATATTATCACCTCTATTACACTTTGTGTTTGTGTGACATAGCAGTACAGGTTGGGAACTCTTCACACATCTCATCAGCAGCAGTGATAATGTCAGGAGTACTAGAATCTGGATTGCTGATACATTACAACAGGCAATGGTTAGGCAGCTTCATGACAGATGCTTAAATATAACATGTTATCACCTGTATGTTGTGAACCATATGGTAAAACAGTATTGACAATGTGGCATACCATGGTACATTGAGTACAATGCTCTGCAGGCATGTTTCACTTGCATTAACCATAATCCTTTACTAGGCAGGGTTGCAATAGCATAAAAACAAAATGGGACACTGTTCAACCCCAGCAAAATTAGGTTCATGCTGCTACATTCTTCTGGTTGACAGCCTCAAACACACTATCTGTAGACACTCTGTGCAGTGAAGATATGGATGTGCATGCATGCACAAAAAAGTGTTCGTCTTTGCATTTATTACTATTGCCTTACAAGTATCCAACATGCTTTGTAAGGTAGTTGCAAGTGAGCACCTCCGGCATAGCCAAGTAAGGACTAGCGGGAGAGTTACCTGTCTGACACACCTACACCTTAAATGTTGCATAATGAGGACATGCTGGTGAGACAGGCATGTAGGCCAGATACTACACCCAATATGTCACAGGATCCCAATGGGTGTGATGCACAGTTCTGCCCTATTGAAAATCATGTGCAAGTTACATGACAAGATGGGAAACATGAGAATGAAAACTGCTTTAGTATGAATGTCTCCAATGGACACAGGTATAGTGTAGATGGTGTAGATGGTTCATCTAACATGCTCAGGCTTGTGCATGCATCACCTTCCAAAACCTTGCTTACACTTATCAAGGGTGTTAGACCTTGCCAGAGTGTAGTGATGCATGGCTAGGATGAAAGATGGCCCTTGTTGTGTTAGGCTATTATACACATATGACCCTATGGAGTTATGCAACTATACTGCTTTACCCTCATGATGACATTTATCTTCTGTGCTGTCATTCCATCCTGTGCTCTGGCATTGATGGGTGTTGTATATGTCACAACATAGCTGTGTCCTACAGAATCCAGAAAGTGAAACATAAACAATGCCATGAGACAACTTTCAGTCTGTGACTACACAGCCATTAAAACAGTATCCAAAATAATGTACACAACATAATGTGGTGTACTCAGCACTAATGGCAGCATACAATATGTGTGACTGACAAGTAAAAGTAGAATGGCAAAGGCAACAATGAATAAAACAAATACAGATATTTTTACATAGTAACCCCATGCATCAGACATGTAGCTTCAGTTTCCTGCATCGATGAGAATGATGATAGGGATGTGGCACAGGTATCATCACTTGCACAGGGTATTGTATGGGGGTGCAGGAGGCCTAGGCTGACCCAAAGGTTGTCAAGCAAGTGTGTGAGTCAGAAAGATGAGCAAGCAGGATGGGAATTGTAAAACTGATATATGTGTCTGTAGGTGACCTGAATGTGACAGTGATGTGTGAGTGCTGCATGCACACAGCCAAGCTCAGTGCCTGTCTTAAGTGAATGTATGTTAGACAGCTGTAAGTCATGCATGGCATAGCTGACAGATCAGCATCTCCACCCCTGAACATGTGATCTGGCTCTGCCAGGAGTTGTACTGGCACCTCCATGCCCAAGATCAGATGCTGTGCAACTACCTGAGGGTGACTGCTGTCTACTGTGACTGTGTACTCCACGATATCACCCAGGACCATGGCCCTGTGGCCTGCCATGTTTTGGTGTGGACAGCAGACTTCCTTCTGGAGCACTGGATGTACTGCCACTATAGGACCATGACTGAGCATGGCCACGTGGACTCTCAGCAGATGTAGTTGCTGACCTACATCCATGTGTCCAATGCTCAACTCTAACCAGATATTCCATCACAGAAAATGTGTGTTCCAAGACCGATAGTGTGCAATTTGTCTTTCCACTGCATTAGTCAACTGATCAGTGGTATCAGCAACATGGTGGAGGCTGAGTATTCATCTGGAGTTCCTTTCAGAATGTGTCTGTGCCTTCATGATGGCCCTAAACATTTGCCAGGTGACACATGATGAGACACCTGCAACAGGTGGTAGAGGGAAAGCAGGGCTCCTACAAGAACACCTATCGATCCACCTGTGAGGAACATAGCCAGCTTTTTGGCTATGGCCAGTATCAATACTCACTGCAGCCATAGTAGTCACACCTTCCTGTTCAATGCCCCCATGCTCTAACTTTGCAATATCTGTGACCTCAGGGGACTGGGTATACATAGGCATACTGAATGTGTACAGTGATAATGAAGGCAGAAGGGTGATGTCAACCTCTGTGACAGATTCAGCCCCTGCAACCCCCACCTGTGCCTTGTCTTGGCCACCATCATCATCAGAGTCTGATGAGACACTGACATCAGCTTGTGAAAGGGACAGAGATCAACCCCCCCAGTCACCTGTGATAAGAAGGGAAAACCAATACATTAATACCTACACTACTATGCTCTGCAGTACTATGATGCAATATATGTTAAGCTGTATACACTGGAGTCACTATTACAGACTTGTTTAACCCCCAACCACGTATAGCAGGACATAAAGATATTCTTTTCTAACAAACATATGTAGTTTTTGTAAATAAAAACTCTTTACATAGAACTCTCATGATCAACAATGATGTACACTGTTGACATCTGGCAAAACTCTGCAAAGTTGACACATATGGCAGTTTTAATGTCCTGATAATACAGTGAAATCTATCAGTGTGCTCACACCTACAAGGCATAGGTATAATTCTAAACTGTGTACAGACAGAAACTATATGTGCAATTAGAATTCATGCATACAGTACATCAATGCAGCCTGCAGACCTTGGATGCAGGCTGCAGGCTGCAGCCTGCAGCCAAGGCCTGCAGGCCTTGGATGACACTTTATTGAATACAGTGCACTAAATCTACATATATAACAAAAACAGTGTAGTACTTACCAGGGACAAGAGTACGGCTTTATCTGCTTCATGACGGTCCTGTGGAAATTACAGGGAGAAGTAATGTAAATAGCACCACATGTTGCGTTATAAAAGGGTAACACATGCAAAGATACCACATTTATAGTAGCTACTATGTTAATTGTTATGGTGGTAATCTGAGCATGTCATTCAAAGTGGTGCTAACCTCCCCCTCAAAAAAATGTACATGTGACACCCATGTACACTCTGACACACTAAATGCTACAGTATTCCAATGATGATTCAACAAAGCATGCCTGGACCCTCCTGTTGCGTGGAGATGGTGCGACCCACATCCACAACATACCATGTTCCTAGGTTCACCAGGAACTCTTCAGTGGCTAACAGTGGCTGTTCCACTGCAGGGCCTCCACCAATGACACCACAATCCCTGGCCACATCTGCTGCTCTTCTGCATGTGGCATTTATCATGTCAGTTGCATGTTGCCACCCTGTTCATATGTCCTGCTCTGGTGACCTATAGCATTCACATCATGGACCAGCTCAGCCCACAGTGCTGCCCATTCATACCTGTTTGCCCTCACCCTGGACAGCAGGTATTGGTAGTGTTGTCACAATGCTTCCAGGATTATTTCATTTTTCAGCATCTGTAAAAGGGCCCCAGTGTGAAGGATACATATTTCCTGAAAGACAAGAACATGGAGACACATGTCAGGATCACATATATAGAAGTACAGTATGTAGAGATACATCAATAAAAGATTTCTATCATTATTCACTGCTGGATTACACATGTCATACTCAACAGTGTACAAATATACAAAGGGTGTGGATGCATGTAGAATAGTACCCACAACAAGCTATTCCTGTTTGTGCCATGAGGGATACTGATGTATGATCACACACCCAACACAGGACTCCATTGTAATGTGGGCCCTAAGATTAACCCCCTCCAAAATATATGAAAACAACCATGACAAGCAAATAGTAGTGTACTATTACAACTGCTATCAAGGAAAATCTCCAGGAGACCAGCGTACCTAATTAACACAAACCATTCTACCCTTACTGTATACTAGTTCCTCTGTAGGTGTAACACATGTGGAGGTCAATGACATATTATCAGTATAGTTCTAAGACAGGCTAATGATGTAATCCCCATTCCCCCTAAGTATATTCAAACATATGCATTATGTTGGAAACAAAATGGTTACATACCTGATGTAGTACAATACTCCTCTGTTGAAAGGTAACAGTATATAAATGTTGTGCCAACAAGTTCACCCTGCAAAGTAACTCTCATACACAATGGTTCCCCTAGCTTGATGTTTGCCTTTTTGACATGGTTCACATTAAATAATGATTGCTTCTAAACCTACCTGTGCTTCTGGAATGCTAACTGGAGCCTACACAGCTGTTTTGCAGTATAATCAGCCAATCACATGCAACCACTGAACAAGATATAAATGGGTCAATGTAGATTTTAACCCCTTTCTCATATGTTTGTGGGAAATTACTGGGGTAAGGATTCACAATGTGAATGTCTGTAGTAGCTACGTTTTACATACAGATGTGTGTGCTACAGGCTGAAGCTGAAGTTGATGCTGCAGGCAATAGGCATAGGCAAAGAGGGTGCACACTGCAGGACAACAAGCTTTAACAATAAGTGTGGGGCCTGTGGCAGCCTTTTTGTAAAGGCAGAGCCAGACGGAGGGAACCCACCCCACTGGAAATTAGGTTATGTGTTCAGTGTAAGTATGTCAGCCAAAGGTATCAGTATCAGCATGAAAAAGCAAAGTGTTTGGTGTGTCCTAGTAAAAGGTAGGGATTACATTAACCATTATGTCATGCAGCTGGGCAACTACCACATCAAGTGTTATGTCATGGTAGTTCCCTGTTGCATGTGTGCTGGCAACCCTTGCATCTAGCACAACCTCCATATATGTATGTTGTTTGTGCAGCTGTGGTTGTCTGTAATATCACTAGCAAATCATTGCAGGCTGCAGTCTGAAAGTACTGGCCCACAAATTCAGTACACACTGCAAAGTCCTCTGAGAATGCAGACTAATGCATGACCTGGCATTCTCTGCAGTTGCTAGTGTTGTACTAGGAGTAGGTAATGATGATCCTATCTGTAGGCCTTTGACTGATATTATTTAGAAGCAGTCATTAAATCTGTACTGCTTTGGATGGATAAATAGGTGATGAGACAGATGAGACAGACAAAGATATCACAATTTATAATGTTGATGCCCTCATAAATGTATCTTCAGTGCTAGACACAGCTGTAGTTGAAACCAGGACCATGTGTACCAAAAACAAATGTTTTTAATGCATTTTACATACTGAGCTACTGAGTCACTGCTATAGCTGCTGTATATTTACATGTTGTAGATATCATTCCACAGTTATCTGATGTTGCATGGCCCACCTACATGTAGTATTATGTGTATAGGTTTAGAGTGTTGTAGTTTTCTACCAGAGTCCCAGATAAAATTGTATTTTTCCATTAATGTTTTAGCAAGCATATTTGTACATGTTGTACATATAATTGCAGGGTTACTTGCTATTAGATACCTCACTTATGTCTGTATTTATGTGTATGTCTTTATACTGATGCATTTCTGTTCTAGAGTCCCAATTGCAATACTATTTTTCTCTTACTACTTTAGCTGAATGGTGTGGAGTGGTGCAATGTGCAGCATCTCTTAAACATGTTTAATGATGGGAACTTGACCATTTCTATGTTTGGATTAAAACACCTGTGCTCAGTAGCAGCTGTGTGACTTGGCAGGTTGTTCTGCTCTTCTGCAGGTGCAATGGTCCTGGGTCTGAAATTAGGTGCAGCTATATTTTATCACCCATCTATCAATGTAGCACTATTTAGCATAGCTAAGCAATGTGGTGCAGCATGCTGTGTCATGCAAAAAATCTTTAAAGTAAAGAAAAAGATGGATGAAATGTGGTGCATGCAGGGGTAAAACAAAGTGAAAGGCAGGTAGGTATGTAGAGGAAGGGTGTAGGAAAGAATCATAGCTATCCATTTCTTCTAAAGTGACAATTGTGCAATTTAATAAATTGTTTATCTGATTTGGATTGTCAGCCCCAGAGAGAGGGGTGGGGACAACAGAAGTGTATTGTCAAGCCAATTAGACCAAATTAAGTCTGTCCAGTGGACACATGTGTGAAAGGGAGAGCTATGTATGGGACGATATTTTTTTTGGGACAGGTGCCCATTTTATTTTTTAAGGTGAGAGTAGGATTTTGGGGAAGGGACATAGGTATGTGTGGGGGAGGTAAGCTGGGTAGGTGAGTAAGCTTATTCAGACAGAAAAGACCGACAAGACAGCAAAGTTGGTGCGTGACACATGAGGGGGTGAACACCTTGGATGTGGAGGGTGTTGTTGAATCCCAGTCTCAGATGCATCAACAAGGTAGCTGTGTGACTGAAGTCCTCACCCATGGGTCTGTCAGCACTGCTCAAACACTGCCCCTGTGGTGGCAGTGGTGGATGCAGGCATCTGGGGTGGAGCTACCCCACCAGGATGGACAACATGCTCTCACAGAGAGTTCAGAGCAGGAACCCGTGAACCGTACCTGGCAGTTCCTCACGGGTGATAAAATCACCCCCTCCACCTCTGTTCCCAGAGTGGGGCCCAGCTCCACCCTGTGGGGCAGAACTACCTGACACCACAGGAAGTGCAGGGGCAGCAGAGGGACCACCACCAGACTGTGGTCCAGATTTGCTTGGCCCCAATGCCATGCCTGGGGGAGTCAAGGTAGGCAGATCACCAAGAATTGGCTTATCTTGGCATGCTGTAGAAAATAGATATAAATATAAGGTTAGAATAAACATAAGTCTTACCAGACACCAAGGGCTCAAACAGATGCCAATAAAATCCCAGTCCAGGTTAAGAGGAATCTTCTTATAAATGCCCTAGGGCAGATAGCCTAGTATGAACCTATGAACCTATAACCAAACATATGTTAGTATTAACATTATAGAATGTAATAATGAGTAATCAAACTAAATATGAAGGATTATAATAAGGATAACAATAGTAATTGATGTTAGTACAATTATTTTAACAGCAAGCCAATATGAAATTATACATAAGGCCACCTAAGAAGTTGTTACAAAAATGTATATTAATATGAAATCATAATAATAAATAACATTAATAAATTAAAGAAGAAAAGAGTTGGGGTGAGAAAGAGAAAATTACCATCAGTAACTTTGCAGTTAATATTACCACACAGACTAATACTACATACCTCTACATATGTACAATGTCAGTTGGAGGTACAGTGAAAGCAGCTACTGTATTGTTGATGCTGCACATACATAGATCTCAACCTATTAGCATGGGACAGTATGGGCCAAGCTGTAATACATGGTGGAACTGAGGCACACCTACTGGGTACAGTTGAATATAGTGTGCTCATACATTAGTAGCAAGGTGTTCTGATTACACATTAGCCACTGAATTGCTTTCCAAGAAATGTCATTTATCTATTAACCAAGGACCAGACATATAGGCATTACTCATTCCATTACGAAAAATCATGACAGTTGAGAGATATGTTCATGTACACTAAGTAGACTAAATAGCCCTTGAATATGTAGATGTCTGCTATGGGATTAGAACCCATAAGCTGTGATTCCATGGAAAATGTGCACTGAATTTAACAGTTGACTGCTGTCAGATTAGAATATAAAACAAACAAAGTCTGGTCTATCACTCCGTGTATTTCAAAAACACCTCTGTGCGCCAAAGAGAAAGATTTATTAAGCAAAGCTTTCGGGTTAACCACCTTTCATCAGTACATAACATTGAAATCATTTTAAAATCATTTAAATAAGGAACACTATTAAAACACATGATTCAACCAGCCAAACAAAAACACCTTCCAATTATATACTAAAATACTACTTATTCACATAACAATTAAGACACTAATATATTTTATATATATAGGAAGAAGAAGAAAAGAATTATATATATATATATATATATATATATATATATATATATATATATATGTATAAAAATATATTTAAAATACCCAATCTATAAACTATAAAATACAAAACATATAAAAGACTAGATATTTTCTCTTTGCTTTTTAACTAATATTGGTTTCAAACTAACCATTACATTTAAACCTGGTTCTGCCTCAGCATCTAACCTAATAATCCATTCTAACTCTCTCAGCTCTAACATATTATTAATATCCCCTCCCTCATACTAAGGTCTACTTTACAAATTACTCTAAATTTAAATATATGTCTCTCATTTTCAACAATATGTTTAGTGAGTGCATTTGTTAATATTCCCCTTCTAATTTCCGATTTATGCTCTATTATGCGTTCTTTTAGTTTTCTTGTCGTCTTTCCTACATAATATGCTGGGCAGTTTACACAGGTTGCTAAATACACTATTCGAGAAGTGCTACAGTTGGCCAAACATTTAAACTCAAATCTTTGCTTAGTTAAAGGATGTTCAAAGATATTTGATGTATCATAAATGTCTGTACAACAGGTACAATTATAACACTTCTGTGTTAGGCTCTTATTCAAAAATTCTGTCTCTCTTTAAAATCTTTAAAACACAGCTTTTGTTTCAAATTATCTAAATTCCTAAAAGAAAACTTAGATTTTATTCTTATTATGTCTTTTAACTCTGGCATAGCTAACATTATCAACCAATTTTTCTCTATTATATTACACACATCCCTTGTAAAAGCATTATAGGTTGTAACATACCTAAGTACATTTTTTCTCTCATCTAATATCCGTGTTGGCTCTCTCATATCACTAAAAAAAGATTTATATTTATCATTTCTTTTCATTTTCACATCTTCGTATACTGCATTTACATCTTGGAAAGAGTAACCAAGCTTTAAAAAGTCTTGTATCATTTCTTCCGCCTGTAGTATAAAGTTTTCATCTTCTGTGTTTAACCTACAAACTCGTATCAACTGAGCTTTCAATACACCTTTAAAGGTGTGCTTTGCATGCATGCTGTCTTTCCTTATGTATCTATTAGTATTCACTTCTTTTTTATAAATCATTGTTTGTATTCTCTTGTGCTTGATATAAAGATGGACATCCAGAAAATTAATAGCTTCTATCGAGGAAGTCATTTTAAATTTTAAAAAATCTGTTGTCTTATTTAAGTAATCAATATAGTTACTTAACTCATCACTAATACCCTCCCACATGGGAAAGCAATCATCTACGAATCTTTTATAAAACTTTACCTTAGCATTAAATTCATTACAGTTACTTAGAATAAATTGCTTCCCCCATTGGTGTAGTACTAAGTTTGCATATGTGTTCACTACTGGTGTGCCCATTGCAACTCCAGTAAGCTGTAAGTAAAACTTTTTATCAAACAGAAAAATATTTTTTGTCAGTACAACATCTAATAAAGCACAAATATTTTCTATCTCCTTTACTTGCATGCATGTTTCCAAACCAAGAAAGTTTCTTATTGCATCTTGCCCATATTCATTCGGGATCACGGTAAACAGAGAAACAATGTCCAATGTTACAAACAAGAATGTTCTATCATTGTTAAATTCATACCATTCATACAAGTCTGATAGAAAATTTTCAGTATCTTTAATAATACTTGGACATTTCACCAAATATTTACTAAGTTGTATTTGTAAATATTTAGAGATGGGCTCCGTCACCCACCCATTACCAGAAACTATTGGCCTAAGGGGGGGATTCTCCATATTTTTATGTATTTTAGGAATACCATATATCTGTGGTATTCTTGGACAGGGTACAGAAAAATAGTTAAAAAGATCAATGGAAATATAACTGTAAGTCATATATTACCATATAATACCATATGCCGTGCAAAATCTACGCTCCGTCGGATTAGATCAGCTGGATACTTTTGAACAGCTGAATGAAACTATGTCAACCAATCAAGAGGATCATACTTCAACCTCTATAAATGTAGCAACCAACCAACAGAACACCTCTAAGGAAGGGGCCGGAACTAGTGAGGCTCCTCCACGCGATGTAGGAAGCACTTCATCTGCTGCAATGAGCGTGTACAAATCCAACGATAAAACAGTATCGTATGTATTAGAGAAGAGTAAACAGGTTGAAATTTCTTCTTTTTTGCCGTTTCAATTAAAGCAACCGGAAAAGGTTGCTGCTCAACAAACTTTACAAAGGGGCCACTTGCAACAGAGGGATTCATCGCAGAAGAGAACTGTAAGAACGACACCAGCAACAAAAAGGAAGAACAGCAGTCCTGCTACGTACAGCAAAGCAGCCCGTCAGTGAACGAAGGAATAAAAATAATAAAAGGTACTGTAAATATATCTAGGCTCATTTTAAGTCATGAACAATTAGAATTATTAAATAAAGGCATGAGATTTATTCCTTCTGCCCAAGACAATATTGTGCAAGCAATTATTGATGTAAGAACCTTCGCAAGAAATGTGAACTTGAAGCTGATATTTAAACAAACTAAAAATGAGCCATTAATTTGTAAAAGACTGAGTACTTTTATACCTCAATCATACCCTGTTATTGTTGCATTTGTAAATGTAGTAGAAAAGGAACTAAGACAGTTATACATGAGAACAAATAAAAGAAGAAAAAATGTTTTAATTTGACATACCTAGAGTTCAAGGCACTGAAACAACTAGAACATAATGATGATATAATTATAAAACAAGCAGATAAAGGGGGATCTGTGGTTGTGATGGACAGATGTAAATATCTGGAGAATTTTAAAAGCTTTTTAGCAGATCCAATAACTTTTAAAGAAATTTCTATTAATGAAGTAAAGAAATGTATAACAGATGTGAATATGGTAATATATGACTTACAGTTAAGTCAAGATATTTCCATTGATCTTTTTAACTATTTTTCTGTACCCTGTCCAAGAATACCACAGATATATGGTATTCCTAAAATATATAAAAATATGGAGAATCTCCCCCTTAGGTCAATAGTTTCTGGTAATGGGTGGGTGACAGAGCCAATCTCTAAATATTTACAAATACAACTTAGTAAATATTTGGTGAAATGTCCAAGTATTATTAAAGATACTGAAAATTTTCTATCAGACTTGTATGAATGGTATGAATTTAACAATGATAGAACATTCTTGTTTGTAACATTGGACATTGTTTCTCTGTTTACCATGATCCCGAATGAATATGGACAAGATGCAATAAGAAACTTTCTTGGTTTGGAAACATGCATGCAAGTAAAGGAGACAGAAAATATTTGTGTTTTATTAGATGTTGTACTGACAAAAAATATTTTTCTGATTGATAAAAAGTTTTACTTACAGCTTACTGGAGTTGCAATGGGCACACCAGTAGCGAACACATATGCAAACTTAGTACTACACCAATGGGGGAAGCAATTTATTCTAAGTAACTGTAATGAATTTAATGCTAAGGTAAAGTTTTATAAAAGATTCGTAGATGATTGCTTTCTCATGTGGGAGGGTACTAGTGATGAGTTAAGTAACTATATTGATTACTTAAATAAGACAACAGATTTTTTAAAATTTAAAATGACTTCCTCGATACAAGCTATTAATTTTCTGGATGTCCATCTTTATATCAAGCACAATAGAATACAAACAATGATTTATAAAAAAGAAGTGAATACTAATAGATACATAAGGAAAGACAGCATGCATGCAAAGCACACCTTTAAAGATGTATTGAAAGCTCAGTTGATATGAGTTAGTAGGTTAAATACAGAAGATGAAAACTTTATACTACAGGCGGAAGAAATGATACAAGACTTTTTAAAGCTTGGTTACTCTTTCCAAGATGTAAATGCAGTATACGAAGATGTGAAAATGAAAAGAAGTTATAAATATAAATCTTTTTTTTAGTGATATGAGACAGCCAACATGGATATTAGATGAAAAAAAAATGTACTTAGGTATGTTACAACCTATAATGCTTTTACAAGGGATGTGTGCAATATAATAGAGAAAAATTGGTTGATAATGTTAGCTATGCCAGAGTTAAAAGTCACAATAGGAATAAAACTTAAGTTTTCTTTTAGGAATTTAGATAATTTGAAACAAAAGCTGTGTTTTAAAGATTTTAAAGAGAAAAAGACAGAATTTTCGAATAAGAGCCTAACACAGAAGTGTTATAATTGTACCTGTTGTACAGACATTTATGATACATCAAATATCTTTGAACATCCTTTAACTAAGCAAAGATTTGAGTTTAAATGTTTGGCCAACTGTAGCACTTCTCAAATAGTGTATTTAGCAACCTGTGTAAACTGCCCAGCATATTATGTAGGAAAGACGACAAGAAAACTAAAAGAACGCATAATAGAGCATAAATCGGAAATTAGAAGGGGAATATTAACAAATGCACTCAGCAAACATATTGTTGAAAATGAGAGACATATATTTAAATTTAGAGTAATTTGTAAAGTAGACCTTGGTATGAGGGGAGGGGATATTAATAATATGTTAGAGCTGAGAGAGTTAGAATGGATTATTAGGTTAGATGCTGAGGCAGAACCAGGTTTAAATGTAATGGTTAGTTTGAAACCAATATTAGTTAAAAAGCAAAGAGAAAATATCTAGTCTTTTATATGTTTTGTATTTTATAGTTTATAGATTGGGTATTTTAAATATATTTTTATACATATGTATATATATATATATATATATATATATATATATATATATATATATATATATATATATATATATATATAATTCTTTTCTTCTTCCTATATATATAAAATATATTAGTGTCTTAATTGTCATGTGAATAATTAGTATTTTAGTATATAATTGGAAGGTGTTTTTGTTTGGCTGGCTGAATCATGTGTTTTAATAGTGTTCCATATTTAAATGATTTTAGAATGATTTCAATGTTATGTACTGATGAAGGGTGGTTAACCCAAAAGCTTTGCTTAATAAATCTTTCTCTTTGGCGCAAAGAAGTGTTTTGTCAGATTACAATACACATTTAGTGACGAAAGGCATACTGCACAGTTATTTGGAAGAGTCCTTATCATGCACATACCTGCTTTCAACTTTATTGATAATGCACCTTAAAATCTGGCATGTATACACAGGCTCATAGGTAGGTATTAGGCTATCAGCCCTGGGGCCTATATAAGCCTAGCCAAAAAGGTTCCCTGGCTTTCACCACCCAAGAAAAATAGACATGCATATCTTTCTAGAAGTTCAGCTACCTTGTTCTTCGAGTGGGTGGAATACATATACATAGCATTATTTGTCACAAAATGGCCAGAACACAGGCTTGAATTTTACTGTGGATATTGAACTACATTCATCAGATACATTTTTCTGCATTCTTTATTCAAGTCCCTTCTACAATTAACTGGAGTCAGGTTAGAACACACATGCAATGAATAACAGAGTAGTGCACACCTATTTGTTTGAAAACAATACATTTCACAATACCATCACCCTTTAAAACTTATTGATTGCTGTTGCTCCAGGTCTGGCATGTATGGCATGGATATCTATGTCAAACCTCTAAGAAATAGCCCGTATACCCTCATCAATACTTGAGTGCAACCTACAGCATATATCACACAATGAGCAGAGCTGAATAGTGACTCACTGTTAATCTGTGTAGACCCCATCATCAACTGATCTTTGAATGCTATACTACACAGTACTACATGTTTTGTTGATTTAACTTGCTTTACCATTTCATGTAGGCAGTGACTCAATCCCACACATATTACATTTCCAAGTATGTTTTACCGGACTGTTACGACTGCAATCTCTGTAAGTAATTTATTTTGACAATATGTTATGCCTTAGGTTATTACATTGAAATTTCATTACTTACCACACTCATGCCTCATCCTGGCCAGCCGCCCTGCATGGGACTGGACATTGCGATTTAATTTATCTGCAACTATTGTAAGAGAAGTAAACCATTATGCATACCAGTTTTGCACAGATTCAGCTTGAACTTTTCCAGAGTAATGCCAAATTCACTTACATATCTGTGGGGTCTGCCCAGCCTGAGTTTCTTGGACACAGATGTCTAAGGTTCCCCTCTTTCTCCACTTCAGGTCATCATAGTTGTGATGACACTGCTCACCAGTGCAGGGGATACTTGTAGCACTGGTAAGTTCCCTGACCAGGAGTCCAACAAATACTCTGGACTCCTGCACATGCCATCGCTCTGCCCAAAAACATACTCCCTCACCAACACCACCAGGCATATCAGCAGCTGAGTGAAAACTCCAATGAATGGTGTGAAATTCCTGCCTATTGACCTTAATACAGGCTGCATTCCCATCCTTACATGTCATACTGTAACTTTCAAAAAAGCACCATGTTTCTTTGCATCACTCAAACTCACATAAACTTGTACAACCATGTTTAAGCAGAGCTTAGCAATGAGCAAACAGGAAAACCGTTGACCATGTTTAAGCAGTGATTAGTATCAAGCAGCTTTACTAAATGCAACATTTTTTTTAATTTTGAATTAGACTGACATTTCAGTTACCTGCCACATTTTCACAGCAGTAAATGTAAAAGGTATGATTACTCAGGACTTGAACCCAGAATTTACTGCACTCTAAGTCATGACTCAACCTATATAGTCACTTGGATAGTACAGACAACCATGCTATCTTAACATATACTACTAATGTGCCTGTTGGCATTGCTAAGCACCACTACATGCTGCGCAAACAAGCAGAAATAAAAAATACAAAAAAAGCACACACACACAAACACAAACACACACACACCCACAACACAACGGATTGCATCCTGTTTCTATTTTTAGATGTATGGCAGGTGTCTGCTGTGTATATATAATCACAGCTCCACATCCCTAAGCACCATGCTGTGCTGCACAAACAAGCAGATATAAATAAATAAAATAAAAAAAATAAATTGATTACATTCATTTTCTATTTTTAGATATATGGTAGGTGACTGATGTGTATGTTTACGCACAGCTTGGCATCTCTAAGCACTGCACAGCACTGGGCAAACAGACACAGTAAAACAAAAAAAGGCAAAGAAACAAAAATAAATATTGCAACCATAACAGAGTACTTTAGACAGATTATTGTCCTGTTCTTACCATCTGTCCAGGGCAGACTACAAGTACAAGACAGCCTGTACACTGCTGCTTGCATGGATTCAATATCCATGTTACTGTGATCTTCCTCGGCATTGCACAATAATTACTATGTATGGCATGCTGCTGAGGAGGAACCATGTCCATGTACATGGATACATTATGTGTAGGCTGTACAGAGCCTATACAGCTTTTATTGAATCCTGGGGCATGTCTTTGGGCAAAGAAAGAAAGAAAGAAGAAGCATGACAGACCCTTGATTATTTAGCACCTTTGCTGAATGATGGAACTGCCAGGGAGTCTGGGCATACCCATCCTGGGCAGGGTGCACTCAGGTGAGGACAGATTATTCAGTGAGGCAATGAAGAAGATCAAGACACAGAATGATCACTGAATCTGGGTGAGAGCGATGGCTAAGAAGGCATGGCTGTTGTAGAACCCAGGTAAGGCAAATACACATGAGATGAGTCTCACTGCCCAACTGTCTATGTAAATAATGTCATGGGGGCTTAAGAAAAGACTGGTGTTTACAGCATATATGAAAATACACACAAGCTACACTGATCCATGTTGAAGCTGGCAGTCTCCACCACTTCTGCTCACCCTGTTGCATGATCCACTGATCCCATCCAGTCAATAATACAGGGACCAGTTTCACTTTTCACCTCCCCTTCCATTTTCCAAACTTAACAAGACTATTTTAATTAAATTACTGCAAAGAGTTTTTAATTTAACTCAGTAACTGTAGTGTTATTAGGCTGTTTTACCTATTTCCTTCCACTCCTTTCTTATATTGCACCAATTATAAATACAGTCCTACCTCTTCTAGCACTCCCCTTATCAGCTTTTCCTAATCTTCTTTTTTTATTTCCATTTACAGTTGTCAGCTAATACAAACACTGTGGGGCATCCCTATAGCAGTTCTCTACCATCCCTATGCAGTTCTCTACCAGCAAGCTGCATCTGCAAAAGTCTGTGGCTGGTTTACTTAAAGCACAGGAACATTATAGTGTATGTTAATGATTTAACCCGTCTATGAGTGTAAATTTCATTAGAATGCATTCAGGGAGTGCACACTACTGGTAACCCCCACCAGAGATCTCTTTAAACCCAACACTTTCTAGTTTGGAATCATTGTTTTACACAGTCTTCTCCTTCTCAATACACTTGTCCATATTTCTCCCACTCCATACTCACTCCTGGCATAAGGTTTCTATTTCTCTAAGAATTTCTAGTCTACACAATTGTCAGCTGCATAGATACTTTTCACAGTACCTGGTCATCTAAGTGACTGTTCCTTGCTGTGCAGTTATTTAACTTGGCTCTTTCTGCTCCATTCTGCCCTCGTTACGCTCGTGCTTCACTCCGCTCGCCTACCCTGCCCCATCCCCTCCCGCCCCTAAATCACTCAAATTTATCTAAACCTAACCACTCCCACTCACATGTGTCTACCAATCACCACCTGTACAATTTTGAATGATAATGTAGCCCACATTTCCACACTAACTCTAATCAATACCCATCCATTAGCACACATATATTAACCTTTTACCAATTCCTACCTTTTTACCATTGCAAAATGCTATCAGTATATTGATACTATCAATACAAACACCCTCGTTTCATACACATCTAACAGTTGTCACTCTCTATAATCAAAATAGGCCAATCTCCACGATACCCCCCTCCCCCACCATTACAATACAACACATATCCACCTACACATTCAGCTGTTCTAACCTCCCACATAGTCACCCTCCTATCTGATTTAATCCCTGCTCTACCACATACCCACAAACTCACAACTATCACCTCCCCCTCCAACATCTCACAACACACACTAACCACACGCTGTTAGTCCCAATCTAACAACCTCAACAATAATAAAGCATGCAATGTTACATTCACTAAAGCACACATCATTACATCCACTAAAACAAACACTATTTACCACCTTATCTCTCCACATAGCCAAACTAGTCACACTAGCCCTTCTTTATTATTTATCTAACTTCTACACCCCCATCTACTATGACCACCCCACCAACTCCATCACCAAATCTCCACTGCCCATAACCCACCACTACAACTCCCAAATTTCACCCAACCTCTACAGCAATACAGAAATAGACTACTTCTCACTTAAATACCATCAATCCAGACACAAAAATGAACCACTATTTAGAAATCACAAACAACCAGGAGTGGCCTTAGGTCAACTGGTGCCGTAGGCAAAAGGGCTCCACGGTGCCCCCCACCACACCATCTGGTGCCCCCATCCTAGTCTACCTACACCAAATAAATACTGGAAAAGTGCCCCTACTAGAGCGGCACCCTAGGCGGACACCTAGTTGGCCTATGCCTAAGGCCGGCCATGCAAACAACTAAGCAAACTTATAACAACTTTATTTCATATATTATCAAAACTAAAACTCAGTGGTGACATCTACCCCAACCCTGGCCCCAAGACTACCAATAATCAAACTACCACTTACACCTCAATCAACTCCACCATACCCCTACACCCCAAAGACACTCCCTGCTGTTCCTTAATATAAAGTTAAGAAGTATACTAAACAAAATCCATGACCTCCATGCACTAACTGACTTACATTCCCCTGGCATAACCATTTTGACTGAAACTTGGCTTAAGCCACATGTCAAAAACAATGAAATACTTCCTCCCAGGGTTCAACATATATAGACACGATTATCAAAATAAATGTGGAGGAGGTGCAGCAATAATGTTTAAACAAAATCTAGCCCTAGAAGTTATCAACACCACACTTCCTACATCTAACAATGCAGGATTACTCCTCACCAAACTGAATATCAACAAGAACAAAACACTTATCATAGTGGCTATCTATGTCCCTCCAGGAGGGAACACTAGCACAGTTGAAGACATATTTCACTGGCTATCCACAAAATTCCACCAAGAAACCATAATTATGGGTGACCTCAACACTGACTGGTCCACCTATAATTCAAATAACCATCCAGTTTCATAAACCTATATGGTTTCTCCCAGCTCATACAAAACCCCACAAGAATAGACAAAACCTCCAACAGACAATCCATCCTGGATTGGAGTCTCACAAACAAAAATAACACATCCCTTCTAGCAGGATGCCTCCCCAGTGCCATAAGTGACCACCTACCCACATACCTAATCAGAAACAATCTTAGTCCACCTAGACAAGTAGTGTATAGGCTAATCTGTAACAAGAAAAAATTGAATACCCACATTTTCAACTCCTTCTTCCAACAAATTAACTGGTCCCCCCTCAAAATACTACCCCTAGATGACGTTGTTCAACATTTTAACACCACCTTCCTCAACATCCTAAACAACCTGGCCCCCTGCAGAATAGCTGGAATAAAACATCACCACACACCCTGGCTTAGAAACAACACCAAAGACCTATTAAAAGAAAGGGACAAGGCATGGGAACACTGGCTAACTAACAAAAGCAACGACAACCTTCTACTTTTCAAACAACTTAGGAATAAATCCAAATCCCAGATAAAAGCTGACAAAAAGCCTACTACATCACTGCACAGCAAAGTAACAAAAGCAACCCCAAAAAATTCTGGGCCACTATAAACAAACTCCCGCAACCTGGTAGTACCTCCACCCCCAATCCTACCACACCCCCATCAAATTATAACATTGTAACACAATTCAATTCCTTTTTCATAAACACAATTCACTCACTTATTGACTATGACCAAAACATCACTACTACAATCCCCGTAGCCAACAATGAGGGTGTAAACTCTTTCTCCTTTAACCCCATCCCAACCCATACCATAAAAAAACTACTCAGTAAGCTCAAGACCACCAGCCTAGCTGCTGACATCCTCCCATCGGAATTCCTCAAAGCTGCCTCCGAAGTCATAGCCTACCCCATTTCTATCCTCATCAACCCCCCTATCTCTGAGAACTATGTCCCACTAATCTGCAAAGTCTCCTATATCACCCCCACTGCATAAAGGTGGCAACTCTACCGAGCTTACTAATTACAGGCCCATTGCCATTCTTTCACCCTCTCTCCAAAATACTAGAAAAATGTATTCACTCCCAGCTTCTACACTACCTTCTCTCCAATAACTTCCTATCAAACACACAACATGGTTTTTGCCCCCACCACAGCACCACAACTGCCCTCCTCAGTTTTACTAACACAATAAATGAACACAGAAATCAGAATAAATATGTCTCATCCATCTTTCTAGATCTCTCAAAGGCATTCGACACAGTTTCACACCAAAAACTGCTGTCAGAACTGGCCACATTACATCTCAGTCATTTTTCCCTAGCTTGGTTCCACAGCTATCTAACCAAATGCCAGCAGGCTGTTAGATGGCAACAGGAGTTATCATCTTTGTTCCCTGTTAACATTGGAGTTCCACAAGGCTCCATATTAGGCCCCCCACTTTTTACCATCTTCACAAATCAACTCCATAAATCCACATCTCTCGCCTCTGCCATCCAATATGCAGATGACTCTACCCTGATATGCTCCGCCCCCTATCTGACACAACTACAGGCTATAACACGACAATCCTTCCTAGAAGTAGAATCCTGGCTAACTAACACTAACCTCATACTGAACCCAAACAAGATCAAACTCATGCTCTTTCTTCCCACTTTTCAAATCCACTCCTCCAACAACACAATTATAAACACCAGCTCACATACCAAATTACTAGGTGTCACAACTGATAGCAAATTAAAATTCGACCTAAACCTCTCTCAAACCATTAAAAAAATACACATCAAACTAGGCTCTCTTTACCAAATTAATCCTTTTCTAATTAGCCATTCTAGACTAAGCAACGCCAGGACTCATCTCTTATCTACTGTTCTCTATGCTTCTCCCATCTTTACAAACCTTAACAAAACTGACCTTACCAAACTTGAATCATCCTACAATAAAATAGCCAAGTTCGCCACTATCTCCCCATATAGGTCCCATCACTGCTCTGCCCTACAACAAATAAATTGGCTAGAATTCCCACAACAACTAACCTATACCCAACTTGTCTTTACTTACCCACTAATATAGCAGCCAAACAGAACCCCAGCCCTTCAACAATTACTCCAACCATATACCAACACTCGGCAACTCCAATCCTTGCACAAAACACTCCTCCATGTATCCAAAAGAAACAACAAAGCCAGGGATGCCCTCTACTCCCACCACATTTCTAAACTTTGGAACTCAATCCCTCAACACATCCTAAATGCTACCAACCTACACCAATTCAAAATTCTGCTCAAAGACTACCTCACTAACAACTGGCTCTGCTCCTGCACCAAGCCAGGCTAATACCACATAAACCCACATCAAATTTCATCTCCTAAATTTTATAGTCTCCATGTATACCCCACTCCCACTTGTTAACACTACATATCAGCTACCTACAATAAGAGTATAATTTGATAATTTCTTTTTTTTTTTTTTTGTAAGGGTATACATATGTATATGTATTAAGGTATACTCAAATGATCAACTAAAGATGGACCCTGCACTCAAAAAAAAAAAAAAATATATATATATATATATATATATATATATATATATATATATATATATGTATATGAGTTTACTATATTTTAATAACTTTCTCCTTTGTATATTGTACTTTCTTTATTCTCTCTAGATATTTCTGTTAAATTCTATGTAAAACCGACACTGTACCTGTCAATGTTGTTTTTGTTTTATTGGAACTTTTCTGCCCGGGCTTCTGCTGAAAATGGGCTCACACCCAGACAGACTATCCCAGTCAACAAATGTAAAATAAATAAATAAATAAATAAAATAGGCTTCCCTCTCTACAAAGAGCTACCACAGTGTGCTTTAGGCAGTGAGGTTTGGAGTGCCTTATGCCAATATGTCAGTCCTTGGAAGGCTTCTGTGTAAATGACCATCCTGGCATGCTGCAGAGTTAATGGATTGCACAACATAGGATTCAGGGATTACCGAGTTAAGCAAGTGCTGGGCAGGGCAGGGATCCAAAGATATAAGCGTACCTTGCATTCTTAAGGCACATACCTATGTCTTTCAATGATGGGAATCAGGTTGCTTCATTATGAACAGGTAGTCAATGTAAGTAGGTTATGCCATATGTGAATAGAAATATGTGAGTATATGCATAGGTGCATCACTGTGGTTGAGGGAACACTGTATGAGAATAGGCTCATGAGTGTCTGAAAAGGAATAGCTTTTATGAGCAGTGTGTGTCTGTGTGCGTGTGTGTGTGTGTGTGTGTGTGTGTGTGTGTGTGTGTGTGTGTGTGTGTGTGTGTGTGTGTGTGTGTGTGTGTGTGTGAGATTGTCTATGTGTCTATATGTGTGCCAGTGTGTGTTTGTGCATGACTGGCTATTGTGTCAATAAGTGTGCGTGTACACGCGTGTGTGTGTGTGTGTGTGTGTGTGTGTGTGTGTGTGTGTGTGTGTGTGTATGATTGGCTATGTGTCTATGTGTGTGCCAGTGTGTGTTTGTGCATGACTGGCTATTGTGTCCATAAGTGTGTGTGTGTGTGGTTGTGTGTGTGTGTGTGTGTGTGTGTGTGTGTGTGTGTGTGTGTGTGTGTGTGTGTATGTGTGGTGTGTGTTTGTGTGCTCACGTGCATGTGTGTGATCATGCATTCTAGGAATGGGGTCAGTGCCTCTGTATGGTTCTCTTAGTGTTTGCATTAAAAAAGAAACATAAGTGGTAGGTACTGTTTGGTATAATTGTTCCATCTGCACAGTCCAATGATTTGTAGTCATGCAGATTCCTGGATAATACCTAGTAAAATGGATGACTATGAACTGGTAGATCACACTGCAGCACAACGCCGCTTATAGGTGCAGGTTAAGTTGCACTGTGATGCGAGGTACAATGAATACTGGTTACATTGTTGAAGGATATATTCTATTATTAGATAAATAATACAGAGATGTGATTTACAGGATACCGGCATACTAAGCTCTAAATGGGAAAGAAGAAAAAATTTAAGTATTTAATAAAGTATATCCATAACTGTATATGAAAACATAAACAGCAGCATTAAAAGACCTTAATGTTTGTAAGAGTGACAGAGCAAATAAAAGCAATGTCACAGTGTTAATGTCATAAATACATTGCTAAATTGAGCAAAATCTGAAGGTCCGGGTTAAACGTATGAATGGACAAAAACACAGATTTTAATACATACAAAAAAAAAAGAGATCAATCTACATTTTTTTGCAAGAATATAACAATTTGCAAGAGACATGTGACTAATATGCAGTTGCCTGATATACAGTTAAGCTGCATGCAGTTATACCAGCTGCTTGTTTCTTGTGCATTAATGATGTTTTTTTTTTAATTAAGTTTTTGGCAGTATTTTACACAATCCCAAATGATTTAACTTATTTTCATCTAATGAAATCCAAAGTTGGTCAGTAGGCCCAACATTTTTTCTAGGCCTAAAGACAATCTATTAGTCAATAAAAATGTATGAGAATGTATTTTTTCAATGATCTGGTGAGGAACATGCTCATAGCCAAATGCTCTACAGTCATGATGTGACTGCTGTAATGTCCTACAATGAAAGTAGTGTCAGCTCTGTTGATCCATCATTTTTTACGGGTCTATATAAGAACACCGAACATTTGAAATGTCGAGTGTTCTAATATTGACCCGTTTTCAGCAAATGCTAAAATATCGAAGAAACAGAAAACCGAATTCTTTCCTAGGGAAAGAATTTGGTTGTCCGTTTCTGTTGTTTCAGTATTTTCAGCACTCTGGTGGAAAGTTATGGGTCAGGTTCAGGTAAGTGTGCGATTGTGTGGATGTGTCGGTTAGGGTGGGTTAGGTGAGTTAGAGTTAGGGCACGGGTGAGGTGACTGTGCAATAGTGATGGACCTTAGGGTTAGGGTTTGAGTTAAGGTAAGTGGATAGTTAGTGGTGTATGTATAGTTTACTGTAGATATGTACTAGAAACCAGTTCAGTATTTATAAATGGTAATAATATCAGAGTATGGAGGAAAGTGAATTGTAACACTGAAAGAATAGTTTACTGTGCCATATGTTCATCTTGGTCTAGTTTTCATGTCGGGAAAACAGAGCGTAAACTAAAAGAATGGATGGGAGAACATATTAGAGCTATTCGTGATAGAACTGAAACCAATGCTTTGACAAAACATGTGAATACACATTCTTCACATTCATTTAAATTTGTAATTCTGGATACTATACAATTAAATAAGAGGAGGAGGGACATGGCAAGCTTTATTAGAAAAAATGAAATTAAAATGCCAAATTAAATTGAACGCACATTGTTGGCCAGGACTAAATGGTGTACTTTCTGTTGGAAGTATCTTAAGGTTAAAGTCCTTAGACAGATAACATCATCAGGTATGTTTAACTGTTTTTATTGGTGTGGATCATGTCTATCATTGATAGAATTTATTATAAGGTTAATTTATATTTATATATACCTATATTCATATATAATTCCATTTTGGACATGTAGTAGTTTATATAAATACTTTTTCATCTAGGTCACACACACACATATATATATATATATATATATATATATATATATATATATATATATTTTTTTTTTAAGAAATTGTATTTTAAACTGTGTATGTTTGTTTAGTTAATTCATCAGAACATAAAAAATTAAATTACTGTTTGAAACAGGAAGGATTATTTATTTAAAATGTCTTTGAGGGGTTTATTTATTTAAGAGGGAAACTGTTTAAGAGGGAAATTGACTAGTGCAATTATGTAGCAAGCCACTTGTTATTTAAAGAACAGGAAATGATGGCTCCTTTGTCAGAGGAAGTTTGGCATAGCCAAACGAAAGCGCTTACTGCATTTGTTTCTTTGTTGTTTTAAATGTTTTAAGTCATTGGTGTGATTCGGAATATAATTAAATCTTTTTACTTCAGCCTGTTCAGTTTCGTTTGGATTATTGGTTTACAGTGCTCTTATTGCCTTGGTATGTATAGTTTAGTGTAGGGTTAGGTGTATGAGTTTAGGTGCATATGTGTGGATTGCTGTTTGTTTGGTGTGCTTGTGTTGTGTGTATGTGCTTTGGAATAGCTAATTTTTTCCCAAGGAAAGAATTTGCTGTTCCGAATGTTCGATGTTTTGTATTTTTGATTGCTAGGGTTTGATATTAGAACACTCGACATTTCAAATGTTCAGTGTTCTAATATAGGCCGATTTTTTACAAATAAATAAAACTAAAGTGTACCAAATACTGAATACATGGATAAAGGTTAACACATACTCATATTAATGAATCAGTTAAAGATACCAGAATTACATTATAGAGCCCCTGCTCCTTATTGTCCCATTCTTTGCTTCTTTCTTATATAAAGAAACACTCCTAATGACCTGTTGGATTGTCTTTCCTTTCCATACAGTAACAGCCTTTCATCAACCAGTATTCCTGCCAGAAAAGGAGGTCAGAGATGAGTATTGAGTAACCATCTTCTGTTTCTAGGGAAAATTTTGTTTTCATTTTTGCCCATTAATCTCAAGCTGTGACTGCATATTCAACATGTAATTCATGCAAGGAACAGCTTCCTCTCTTAGCGGTGTCTTAACGTGTACTATGAGCTTGTAAGTTCATTGAATATGCATTTTGCAGCTGGCGGTTACATTCTGATCTCCTCCAAGGGAGTATTCTGTAGTGGACAATCTAATTCTCTCACAACAAAATAGGTGGTCACAGGCTGCTCAATCCTTACAGCCAAACTAGCTCTGCAAGATCAGGCTTCATTGCTGATAACATGGAAACTTATTCAGTGACCAGGGCAGGAACATATATGCAAATGAAGCCAGCTGCATCAAAATGCTCGTTAATCATCTATATGCAACAAGCACAAAAGTCATTTTAAAACTAGAAAGTGTATCATTTTTTCCTAAAACTCACTGAATAATTAGTAGTTTTGAGTAAATTACTATAATACTGTAGTTTTTATAGGTTTAATGGTTTTTTTATAGGTTTATACTGGGCTAACTGCCCTTTTGGGGCCATTTTAAGCCTAGCCAATTATCCTATGTGAGAATCAAACCCTGCACTTGGGGCCTGTAAGGTAAACACCTTAACCACTATGCCAACCTCCCACCTTACATAGGTTATATATTGTGCAGAGTACCTTGAAATGTAACACAGCACTGTAAAAATAATTGTAACTAGCTAGTGGTCTCCAAGGCCATGTTATTTTTCAAAAAGTTTCTCACAAACCTAGTAATGTAATGTCATGTCAGCAGAAAATCATGAACAAATATCTACTGTGAAAAACAATATTGTAGGCTTGTATTTGATTACATCAGCTTTAGAAGGCAATGTCTTGTAAAACAGTATAAGAATGGCTTCACTTCATGTTACTAATTGTATCTTTGCATGTTTTTGTCTCCTTGCTGCAAGAATTAAAAGTGCCTTAACCTGAACCTTACGTGTATTGGTCTTTGAAGGTTTTTCCTTTGACAGATTGGTCCTTCGGACTGGAAACCTTCACTTCGCCTCGGATTAATCAGGCCAGGTGGCTTGAAACCGTACGGGGAAGAAACCACATTGGTTCTTCTTATCTGAAAAGACCTCCGACTGAATTGTCGTACAAAAGAGGCCAGCCACTTTCTGATCTGTGACTAAAGGACGGGTTTACCTCGAACCAGGTGATCAATCACGAAGGCTCAGGTAAGGTGAATTTACCTTCTCTTTTTTCTGTTTTAGATCAGGGACTTGATTAGCGTTGTTTTGTCAGGAGATTTGTTTTGTACAGATCAGGGACAAAAAGATTGCTGTCATGTCATAGATCAGGGAAACAGAATAGGTAGGCAGTCATTCTGGAGATACTATAAAATATCCCGAGGTGCCACGTAAAAGATAAGCAGGGTTACGTAACATTCTAAAGGTTAGAACAAAATGGGAAATAAGTGCACAAAAAGATCCCAAACTCCGCCGTTAACCGAAAATGCAAAATATATGCAATCACAACATGCCGATAATGTTAAATACTACTCAAAATGGGTTAATAAGTATGAATTTGATGGTAAATTAGAAAAATCGTCACTTGTTAAACTTGCCAAACAGCTTAAAACTGATTCCAGAGGTCGGGTAAAAAAGCAACGTAAATTAGGAATTCCTCAGGCACACAGGTGGATTGAGGAAGCAAACCGTAGGGAACAAAAGAGTAATAATTCGAAAGCAATGTTTTTAGATAAAGAGGACAATAACTTAGAAATAGCATCAGCCCCTCCACCTCCCTTAACAGAATATGAGACAAGTGAACAAGTTAGTCCACCCCTGCAATATCCTGCTATCACTGTAAGTAGAGACACTACAAAAGCATCACCGTTTGTTAGAGATCCCGTCAAGACCAGGTCTCGAACACGGGCAGGAAACTCAAAAGGGGACATTGAGTTATATCAAATGGGTAGAAATTCACGATATGTGAGTGAAGAAGAGATATGCCCACTCATAGAAGTACCTAATCCTCAGGCAGGACAAGAAGGACAGGACCCAACTCTCCTAGTGAATAGACCGTGCACACCGGAAGATATCCGGAAAGCCACAGAGGGAATTCCCCATCCAAAAGTTAATTTTAGAAAATTCCTAGAAGACTTACAAGGCATGAGGTTAAGTTATAACCTAAATGGAGAAGAAGTAGAAAAAGTAGTCAGACAAATGGTGGGACCAGATTGGCACATGATCAGTGGCAACTGGAATCCCCTTGACACAGAACACAAACCCCTCCCACATAGCAGCGCAGAGCTAGACAACAGAGTGAAAGGTCTTACAGACCAAATCTCTGAGAAATGGAAGCCTAGGGCAGACTGGACTTGCATTAATCAATGCATCCAACAAGAAGGTGAAACTGTTGACAGATATTATGCTAGATTATTAGAGTGTTTTAATAACCATTGTGGAATGCAGGTTCCTGAAGATCAAACACATGATTCCCCATATGAGCAGCAGTTAAAGAATGCATTTTTAAAAGGCAGTATTGCACCCATAAGCAGCTTTATCACAAAGCACATGGTAGGTCATCGTACAAGCAGATTACAATCATTGCTTGAATATGCTAGGCATGCCGAAAGGCATTTTAATAGCAAAAAGAAAAAGAAAGCCCCAGTATTTTCTGTAGAAGATGGAGCAGAAGTTTATGTAGTACAGTCTGGGAAAAAGGGCAAGAAAAATGCCCAGGGAAACAAACAATCTGATCAACGATCAGAGGACTTTGAGGGATGAAAGAAAAGGGGGGAGTGCTTTAAATGCGAGGGATTGCAAGAAAAACAAGAAGGCAACTACGGAAGATAAAGAGGGTGAGGACTGACTATATGATAGCCAGGAATCACTAGAAGGGAATAGCTGAGGAAAGACAAATGCAAATGTGATAGAGGGAGTAGAGAATGTGACAGAAGAAATAGAGGAAGTGCAGGAAGTCACGGATAGTGAAGAAAATGAAATATTGGATTTGGCTTTATTGAGCTTAGAGCTCTATTTAGCAGACACAAATCCAGAAGTCACATCCTGGTAGAAGGGAGGGAAGTCACATTTTTGTGTGACTCAGGGGCCTCACAGACCCTGATACATCCCTCCAAACTGCCAGAGAACTCAGAGTCACCTGATTACATATTAGTGAAAGCAGCTAATGGACAGCTGTATCGAGAGCCCCTCTCCCATAACATTGCGATAACTGATCCTGTTTCAGGATTGACCCAGAAAAGCAAAATTGTTGTTTCTGCAAAATGCCCAGTAAACCTCTTGGGCAGAGACCTTATGCAGCTATTTGGCATAGCAGTCGTTCCAGCTATGCAGGGTATGGAAGCACAGTGACAAATTGATACTTTTGCAGTGCGATCGGAGGGTGAAACATTTTATTGGTACAGCCAGGACTTGGTTATGACTGGTCCAGGGGCAGTAACTGAAGAGCTGATGAACATAGCCATCAGCAAGTTCCCCTCCCTTGACACTGATAAACAACATTTGTTGCACTGTACTCTGCATTATTGTAGCACACCAGGACCTGACAAGGAATATGAGCAAGAGTTGTTTAGAAACAGTGCAAACAGGTTAGTATTACACAATCTGTACTGGGACATAGAAGGGAACAGTGTAGTTAGCTGTTCATTGCCCCAGGAATTCTTTGCACTTTGCAAATCTAATCGATTACCACATGTTAGCTTGACTAAGGACAAAAATGCAAAATGGGCAGACCTAGGAGAAAAAGTCACGAGATGGGAAAAACAGACATAGAGTTAGAGCTGTCAGAACAGGGAGTACAAAAGCAGAAGTTAAATTGGATAACACAGACACACCCAGCTGTACACTTGCAGTCTAGCGAGGACAGCTGATTAGCACTCTTATTAAAAGAGGAAGAAGATTCCTTACAAAGCATACCAGAAACTCTCTGGTCAACAGGCAAATCAGATGTATGACTTATTCATACAGCAGGACCAGTTACAAACCTATAATAGCAGCTTTACTTAAGGAAGGAGTACTGGTGGAATCTCCTGATTCACCATGTAACACACCCTTATTTCCTGTTAAGAAAGCGAATGGAGAATGGCGTATGGTCCAAGATTTACAAGCTGTAAATTATGCAGTAATACCCAGGGCACGTACGGTGCCAGATCCACACACCCTGTTGAATGATTTAAAACCTCAACAGAAATATTTTTCTGTGGTAGATATCAGCAATGCGTTCTTTTCGATACCAATACACCCTGACAGCCAACATTGGTTTGCATTCACATTTCAGGGGAAAAGGTACACATACACGCAACTACCACAGGGATATTGTGAAAGTTCGACAAATTTCTCACAAGAGATGGCAAGCAACTTGGCGGGATTTACCCCACTGAGAGGCAGTCATATTTTACTTTATGTTGATGACATCCTGCTGGCAGCCCCCATCCAGCAAGATTGCAAAGAAGATACCATAGCGTTATTACAATTTTTAGCCACTCAAGGACATAAAGTAAAAAAAATAAATTGCAGCTTTGGAGAAAGCAAGTTAAATACCTACGATATGTAATATCCAAAGAGGGTAGAACATTAGATGAGGACAGAAAAATAGCGATTTTGCAAGCACCGAAAACCCACTACCAAGAAGGAAATGATGTCCTTCCTGGGTACGACAAATTTTTGTCGGAGCTGGATTCCAAACTATGCCTTGGAATCTGCACCTCTGACTAACTTAATATATAAGAAGCCTATGGCAGCACAAGATTTATTACAATGGACACTAGAAGCAGAATCTGCTTTCTGCAAATTGAAACAGTTGATAGCATCCTCATTAGTTTTAGGATTACCAAACAATTTTTCCAAACTGTAGATTGTAAGCAAGGTTATATGACATCAGTGCTAACACAACAGCATGGGGACAAGCAATGCCCCATTGCTTACTATTCATCACAACTGTACCCAGTGGCACAGTCTTTACCCCACTGTGTACAAGCGGTAGTCGCAGCTGCAATGGCAGTACAGGCTTCGGCCTCAGTACTGTTGTTCCACCCTCTCACATTGAGAGTGCCTCATGCAGTCGCGATTATTTTACTACAAGAAAAAGTAGCATATCTTTCTCCTGCTAGGCATCTTTTCTGTATGACTATATTGTTGAGCCAACCTCATATGACAATTGAATGATGCATGACTTTGAATCCATCTACCTTGCTTCCAACTCCTGCAGATGGCACACCGCACAGCTGCCTGCAGGAGATTGAGCAAAAGACACTGCCTAGAAAAGATCTTACGGATGTTCCCTTGGATGATGCCGAGGTGACATACTATGTGGATGCAAAAGGGGTCCCACAGGACAGAACCTAGTAGGATGTGCAGTAGTTTCTGATACTGAGATTACAGAAGCAAAATCTTTACCACACAATTAATCTGCACAGGCAGCAGAACTGATTGGCTTGACACGGGCATGTACCTTAGCAAAGGGTAAATGTGTGAACATTTTTACTGACAGCCAGCACGCTTTTTCTACTGTACATGTTTTTGCGCAACAGTGGAAAAATCGAGGAATGATAACATCTACTGGCAGACCAATCAATCATGCACAGTTTATTTTAGATCTTTTAGAATCTATTCACTTACCTCAGAAAGTAGCTATTAACAAATGCATAGCTCATACCAAGCAACAGGATAGAATTTCAAAAGGTAATGCAAAGCATGCAGCTTCAACTTCAGAAGTATTTCTTTTGAATGAGGAATTACAACCATCCAAGATTTTAGACTTAGAAATGTTAAAAACAATGCAGACACTTACTACGCAAGTTGAGAAACAGAGATGGATAAAACGAGGAGCAATTCTCGAGAAAGGGCTGTACATCTCCAAGAGGGAAAACCGTTATTGCCATCTAACTTGTTTAGATATGCAGCTTTGTTGAGCCATGGGCAATGCCATGTCTCAACAGGGGGGATGGTACAGTTAGTAAACCGAGTGTTCACAACATATGGATTCATAAACTACACTAAAAATTTTTGTTCGCCATGTCACGTTTGTAATAAACATCATGCACAAGGGGCATTAAAGCCCAAGCAAGGGAGTTTCCCTACACCATCTGTTCCATACTATCTGTATGGATTTCATAGAACTGAACAAATGTGAAAATAAGAAGTACTGTCTTGTCATTGTAGATATGTTTTCCAAATGGGTGGAAGCTTTTCCGACTAAAAATCCAGATGCAGCCACTGTTGCAAAAACCCTTGTTAAAGAAATCATTCCCAGATTTGGCATACCGGAAAGGATCTACAGTGATAATGGCACACATTTTGTAAACCAAACCATACAACAGCTGAGCAGGTATTTTGGAATTTCTTTGAAAAATCATTGTGCGTATCACCCTCAATCTGCAGGATTGGTAGAGAGACACAATGGAACATCGAAGAATAAGTTAAGGAAGCTTATAGAGGAAACACATAGAAATTGGGTGTACTGTCTGCCCCTGGCACTGTTGAGCATGAGAACTGTTCTGAATGGAAAGGGATTGACTCCTTTTAAGAAGTTATTTGGTCGAGCGTATTATATACCTCAGTGGAAACCTCTCATGCCCGCAGATCAGGAAGCCGACTGTACACTTGCTGAGTATATGAGAAGATTGTTGAATTCTAAACATCTGTTGCAGTTAAATTCTGTTTCAGATAAAGAACAAACCAGGCCATTGGAAGCAGCAGTAGTCCCAGGCACATGGGTCTGGGTGAAGGTCATCAAAAGAAGAAGTGGACGACACCAAAGTGGGAAGGCCCATTCCAAGTGGTACTGTCAACACCCACTACAGTCAAGATTGTGGAGCGATCATCTTGGATTCACCTGAGACACTGCAAACTGGTGAAAAACTTTGAACTGGACAAAAATCTTGTTACTGTTACACAACAAGAATAAAAATGACAAAATCCAGAGTAAACAGGAATGCAGAACCACGACAGAAGTATTGCATGATCATCCTGTTAACTATATAGACAAACCAAGTAAAGCAGGAGACAGGATGCAGGATAAAATTTATTCCGGTACCTCGGCCCCAACAGCCTTCAAAGGAATAAAATACATACCTCCAAATGCAGTATATATACTAGTGCTACCAATTAAACATAATTACATACAATTGAAGGAAATTAAGACAACACTCAAAATTAAAGAGACATACACAATTCATGAGATTTCTGTCAACTAAATGACAGTTAACAATAAATTACTATCAAAATAGCTGTTAAATATTTAAATTTATTTCTAAATTCAACCCTTGAGGTTTTAATGTGCCATATTTTAAGATAAATCTGCTTTCTAAATTCAATAGACTTTTTAAATAATTGCCTCCAAAAGAAGCATTAGGTTTTGCCAAGGCACTAAAGAATAGTGAATCCACCGACCCTTTATGTGTATTCTGAAAATGTTCACATATTGGACTATTAGTTCTAACATTACGTACATCACCAATATGTTCTAATATACGTTTTTTTAGTTGTCGTTTTGTCTGGCCTATATAATATTTGGGTACTAAACAGTCACAACCAATAATGTAAACTACACCACAAGAACAGCAATTAAATTTGTTTTCAGCATGATATTTAACCCCATTTATAGCACTGCCTGATAGATTCTTAACCCTCTTACATATCTTACATTTACCACATTGGAACATGCCTACTTGTTTTTCAGAATTTGACATAATTTCATCATTCCCAAGATATCTAGGTTTCAATATTTCCTTTAGATTAGGATATCTACCATATGAAAAGGAGACATGTTTGGGAAAAAGATGCCCAATCTCTTCATTACTACAAACTAAAGGCCACAAAAAATTAACAATATCAAACAAAATATCCGAAAATAAAGAAAATTTTGTGACAAAAAATATCCTATCATCTTTGTCTATCCCCTTATGAATAGTATTAATATTAGATGTCTTAATAATATGATGTTTCTGATCACAATCAAATTTTGCACGATTTTTCCTTAGTGAAGCTTCAGAATAACCTCTGTTTAATAGCCTTTCACAAACTAAGTCAAATTCCAAACTCAAAAGACTATGTTCTGAAGTATGTTCATAAATTCTTTTGAATTCTCCATAAGGGAGTGCCTCAATTAAGTGCATATGATGTGCACTTGATGCATGAAGAAAATTGTTAGAAGCTACCTCTTTTCGAAATGGTTTAAATTGGACAACCCCCTGTTTATCCACATATAACAGAATGTCCAAAAAATGAATTTTCTGTTTGTTAGTACTATATGTAAATTCTAAACCAAATTTATTTTTGTGCAAATCTACCACAAACTTATCAAACTCTGAAACATCCCCTCTGCAAATAAAAATTAAATCATCTATAAATCTGAAATAAGAAACAACATTATTTTGAAAAAATGTCATAGAATACAAAAAATTAATTTAAAAAATTGACATGAACAAAATAGCATAAGATGGAGCAAAACTTGCTCCCATTGCAGTGCCATCCATTTGAAGAAAAAACTTATTATCAAATGTGAAATAGTTGTGACTGAGAGCAAATTCTAAGAGAGAAATTATGAATGATGTACGTGGAGCTTCTCCTAAGATTTTCATTATAGCCTCCAAACCCAATCTATTACTAATATTAGTATATAGTGATTTTACGTCTACCGTGGCCCAATATAAGTTAGAATTCCATTTAAAGTTTCTAATTAACTCACAATATTGGTTTGTATTAACAATGTGGGAAACAACATATTTTAAATGTTCCTTTAACACACTATTTTTATTTATTTTTTATTTTATTTTACATTTGTTGACCGGGAAAGTCCGACTGGATACATGTCCATTTTCAGCGGAGGCCCGGGGAGAAAAGCTCCACAATGACAATAATATAATGCATAGATATAGTAGATCGAGGTAAAAAATAGACAATGCCTAGAACTATGGTACAAAAACAAAACAAAACAAATTCATTTACTATATTAGAATAATGCTATAGAGGAGATTTCATACAGTAAAGTACATTGATCTTAAACATTCTATAGGATACATAACTATTAATACTGCTTCTGGTATACTGATACTCCATCCAGAACTATCCATTTCAGTTAAGAGGAGAGAGAAAGAACTGTGGCGAGGGGCTGAAACTAGGGAAGTTTCTATACTTGTATGAGAGAGGATTAGTCAGGACTTGAGCACTGGCAAAGCCAATTTAACTTTAGATGTTGATTTAATCTTTTTTTGAAAACAGATAGGGAGGAAGTGTAAGTAAGGCTAGTAGGAGAGAGTTCCATATTTTGCCAATAGCATTGCTAAAAAGTGAATCCCCACCTACATTGTTTGCTTTGACTGTTTTAACTAGAAGCTTGTTGGAGGAGCATAAACTACTAAGATTGTTATAAGGTCTTATTAAGTTATTCAGGGCTGGAGTTTTGTCCGGTTGGTTCAGGATTTTAAATGCTTCCATAAGCTGGGTTTGCTGTAGGAGGTTGGTGAATTCTAACCAGCCTAATTTTCTTAGGTTGACACAATGGTGTGTTCTATAGGGCATTTCCGCATAAAATCTGGCAATTTGATTATAGCAGCGTGTTAGTTTGTTTAGTTCTGTTTTTTTGAGATTAGTAAGTATAGGGGAGGCATATAGGAGGGAAGAGAGGAGATGTGAGCGGGCCATAGTTACTTTCGCTATTGGAGTTAGAAAAGATTTGATCCGGTATAAAGACCCAAGTTTTTTGTTAACGGTTTTGATGGTCTGATTAATATGGATATCAAATTTCAGTCTGTTATCTATGCATACTCCTAATAGTTTTGTATAGGAGTCTGGAGAGATGACAGTCCCATTTTTGGATTGGATAGAAAATGATATAGGTGTGGACTTTTGATTGGGTTGGAAGAGTAGTAATTTGGTTTTGTTTGGATTAAGGATCAGTTTACGTCCTAATAGCCAGTTTTCTACTGTCCTAAAGCATGCTTGGGTTTTGGATAATAGGTTGTCAGGGTTAGTATCAGCACAGACTAATGTCGAGTCATCTGCATATTGAATGCAGGTTGCTTCAGGGATGGCTTTATACAGGTCATTTATGAAGATAGTAAACAGAAGAGGCCCCAATATGGATCCTTGGGGTACTCCTATGGTATTAGGTAGGAGGTTGGAAAGTTTGGAATGCCAAAGCACGGCTTGTTTCCTATCAGAGAGATACCCATGAAACCAATCTAGAGCTAATTTGTCTAGGTTGAGATTTTCTAATGTTTGATGTAGTAGCTGGTGGTTCACCATATCGAAGGCCTTCGATAGGTCAAGAAATAGTGCTGAAGATATTTTTGTCATTGCGATAGTGATTGATAGTATCGGTGAAAGAAAGAAGTGCAGTGGTTGTACTATGGTGGGGTCTAAAACCGTGTTGTGTATCCGTTAGTAATTTGTTCATGCTAAGGTAGTGAAGGAGTTGTTTGTGTATACATTTCTCCATGATTTTGGCCAATGGTGACAGTATAGCTATGGGCCTATAATTAGATAGTTCAGTTGATAGGCCTCCTTTATGGAGGGTATGACATGGGATACTTTCCATATAGATGGGATAGTGGATTCTGCTATGGTTCTATTGATTAGTATTGAGATAGGATATGCTATGACATCTGCTGCTATTTGCAAGTATTCAGCAGGGAGAAGGTCTGCTGAGAGAGTAGTTGGCTTAAGTTTCTTTAGTAAGGAACATATATTTGCAGTAGGGACAGGTTGGAATTTGAAGGTTGATTGTGACTTTTGTAAGTTTTCCACTTTACTGGAGTTGGTGGATGGTAGTTGGTTAGCTAAGGATTGTATAGTATCAGTAAAGAAATTGTTAAAGGAATTTGCTCGTCTTCAGGTGTTTTGTCACTTAGTGTTTTTGGGGTAGGGGTAGAGGATTTACCTGGGTGGAGTAGATTATTTAATCCTGTCCAGAATTTTGAGGGTTGTTTTGGTGTTTATTTTGGAGTTGGCAATAGTAGTTTTTTATCAGATAGAGTTGCTTTTTGGTCTCGTTTCTAAGTTGTTGAAATTTTATGCGGTCTGGGGTTGATTTTGTTGCACGCCAGGTGTTCCATGTTTTGTTTCTACTTTTTATTAGTGCTATAGTATTTTTTGTTAACCAGGGTGCAACGTTTGTTTTATTCTGATTGATCTTATTGGGGCATGAGCCTCAAGTATAGCTAGGAATGTCCTATTAAAAGATGGACAGCCTCCTCTAGGGAGATGCTTAAGGGTGCCCAGTTAAAGGATTTAAGTTCCGACAGGAATTTAGTGTGGTCAAAGTGTCTCTTATTTCTGACTGGCCTATACATAGGCAGGGTGGAGTTTATTGTCTTCTTTTTCATAATATAGGTAATGAGGTGGTCGCTAAGATCGTTTGGGAGGGTCCCAGCCATATATGTTTGGGGATGACTGTTGATGAGTATCCAGTCTAGGATGCTCTCTTTTTGATTATTATTACCTACTCTTGTGGGGGAAGATACTAACTGACTGAACCCCTGTAAGTTGATGTGGGTAGGGTTGATTTCTGAGGAGCATTGCTTCCAGTCTATATTGACATCTCCTAGAATAATGGTTTCTTGAAGATAGTTGATTGATAGCCAGTTGAGGATATGTTCAAGGGTGTCAGAGTTATTCCCGGGGGGAATATAGATCACAATTAGATTAATACTTTTATCTTTGTTTATTTGTAGTTTGAGTGCAAGTATTTCAGCATTCGAGATCTGGGGTGGTTGAGGAGAGTTAATGGTGACATTCAGTGTGCTCTTATAGAGCACCGCAATGCCTCCTCCTTTTTTTGTAGTACGATCTGCTCTATATATATTATAGCTTGGTGGCATTATCTCGTTGTCTTTGGTCCCTTGTTTTAGCCAGGTTTCAGTTAGACACATTATATCTGGGTGGTACATTGCTATTAGGGCATGCAAGTTATGTATCTTATTATTTATACTTCTTGTGTTTAAGTGGTATATTTGAAGAGAGTTTGGTTGGGTAGCTGGTAGACTATTAGCAATTTGTGTGGCTATGGGGCCTGGGTTGGGATGGATATCCCCATCTATGGTTGTATTTTTTAGATAGTCTGTAGTCTCATAATCTTCAGAAGTAGTTTGAGTTCATGTTTGTATTTGGGGTGCTTTTGTTTAATTTGCAGGGGGTTATGATGATTGGGGTGGTATATTTTACTGGGCAGATGGAGGGTGTTGGGTTTATTCTGGTTTCGGGATGAGATGGTACTAGTTTGGCCTCTGGGGTAGAAAAAACCTGATAGGCCCTGGTCTTCATATCTAGTTATTAGATATAAGTTAATAATAAGTAATAGAGTACAGGATAGAATTATTAGCATTGGCTTACTTGTAATGGTTGTTGTTCCCTTCATTTTCTATTTGGGATTGATTGAATAAATTGTTAAGATATAAGAGGGTAAGCAAGAGGAAATTGGGTGAGAAGTGGGTGGGGATTTTAAGGTCGGGTTGATTGGCTAGAGAAGAGAAGTGGGGGTGTGGTTTGTTAGGTATAAATGTAGCTGTACTTGGGGTGGGATTTGGGGGCAGGGAGGCTGTGCAGCCGAGCGTATGAGGCTTGAAGCCGAGCGGGGTTTATCCAGCTCCCTACTATTTAGTGGCAAGTAACAAGTCAAACGACAAAATGGTACTTTATCCAAATTTTTCTTGTGGTTTAAACACCAGCCTCTTTCAATTTTAGGTTTTGAATTTACAGGGACTTTCTAATGTTAGCAGTAGTAGTATTTACAATGAGGGTTGTTCCTGGGGTTTAGCGTGGATGAATACTGCCGTGTTCTGAACCCAGTATACTAGTAGTTCTAAAGACTGGTTTACAATTATTATTGGAGTATTTGTTAATTAAGTTAAAGACCTTTTCAAATGATCTTCTGTGAGGGGCTATTTTATTCCTACTGTGCTCCGTAAGTTTGTTGTACTTGTTGCTTGGAGGAGCGAGATTCTTTAGTTGGGGACTTGCTTATGTTCGCTAGATGCGAACAAAATGGCTATCACCTTTTCAAATGATCTTCTGTGAGGGGCTATTTTATTCCTACTGTGCTCCGTAAGTTTGTTGTACTTGTTGCTTGGAGGGCGAGATTCTTTAGTTGGGACTTGCTTATGTTCGCTAGATGCGAACAAAATGGCTATCACCTTTTCAAATGATCTTCTGTGAGGGGCTATTTTATTCCTACTGTGCTCCGTAAGTTTGTTGTACTTGTTGCTTGGAGGGAGCGAGATTCTTTAGTTGGGGACTTGCTTATGTTCGCTAGATCACGAACAAAATGGCTATCACCTTTTCAAATGATCTTCTGTGAGGGGCTATTTTATTCCTACTGTGCTTCGTATTTTTGTTGTACTTGTTGCTTGGAGGGAGCGAAATTCTTTAGTTGGGGACTTGCTTATGTTCGCTAGATGCAAACAAAATGGCTAGCACCTTTTCAAATGTTCTTCTGTGAGGGGCTATTTTATTCCTACTGTGCTCCGTATTTTTGTTGTACTTGTTGCTTGGAGGTCGCCAGATTCTTTAGTTGGGGACTTGCTTATGTTCGCTAGATGCAAACAAAATGGCTATCACCTTTTCAAATGATCTTCTGTGAGGGGCTATTTTATTCCTACTGTGCTCCGTAAGTTTGTTGTACTTGTTGCTTGGAGGGAGCGAGATTCTTTAGTTGGGGACTTGCTTATGTTCGCTAGATGCGAACAAAATGGCTATCACCTTTTCAAATGATCTTCTGTGAGGGGCTATTTTATTCCTACTGTGCTCCGTAAGTTTGTTGTACTTGTTGCTTGGAGGGAGCGAGATTCTTTAGTTGGGGACTTGCTTATGTTCGCTAGATGCGAACAAAATGGCTATCACCAGCCGCTTTAGATCTCCTTCGGACAAACCGGCGTAGCTGTACCTCTGCTGTTCGAATTCGTATCTCGTGGTCTTTATCCAAAAAAATCCCCACAAATTCCAAATAACCACCACAACTAGACACAATAGGTCGGCCTGGAGGATCAAACACATTCTTATGTATTTTAGGTATGGTGTAAAAAATGGGATCTCTAGGGTTGGCCACAAATAAACGTTTTACATCTTTATTATTCAAAAATCCAAGCCTCTCACCTCTCTCAAGAATCTCTAATAGCAATGCATTATATTCAATGATAGGATTACTAGGCAATTCCACATATACTTGATCATTGCATAATAAATCATAACTCATTTTTAAATAGTGGCACTTATTCAAAATTACCCATTTACCCCCTTTGTCTGCAATGCAAAAGGCATATTTTTTTGCTGCCTCTTTCATATCCTTTAAAGCATTCCATTCCAATTTACTTAAATTGAATGAAAAATAATGCTTCAGGAAATTAGCATACTCACTTTCCACCTTTTTGCATAGGACATTCTCAAATGTCCTTAAAACTACAGAGTTTTTCGGTGGATAAAAATTGCTACGACTTGGAAGTTCAGGTAAAATAAATTTCCCATAACCTGTATAGAATCTTCCTGAGTTAGTGTCCACTAAGCCTGCCTCATGATTTCCTACCATTGTGCTATTGCCCCCATAACTAGGGGTATTTGATGCATTTTCTGCCATAACCTCATGAACAGAAATGTCCAACAAAGGATCAAAAAGAACAGAAAAATCTTCCAAATCATCTATATCACTGAAACTTGCAGAGAGATTAATTTGTGTATTATTAAAATCAGCAAGAATATACTGGTGACACTAATCTTTTTGTTGTGGCCTTTCTTTTTTCCAGCCACACAAACTGAACTGATTAAACGTGATGTGTTACTCATAGACTGGCACCCAAACTTTAACACTTACCAAGCAATTAAATATGTGTATGCTGAGAATTTTAATGTTTCGAATTGTTGGATCTGTACAGCTTTACCAACATCATACGGGGGAATATTAATGACTGCAGTTCCCCTAGGGGTCAATAAGACCTGGGAAAACTTAATTTATGACACCACAACCATTAAATCACAAGATAAAATAGCATTGCACTTGTCTGTTCCACAGAAAGGAAATGTGTGTTTCTATAAAAATGATACTGTTCAGGTGGGTTGGAGCAATTGCAATGTGACAGTTCCTTACAAATGTTACACTAAAGCAAATAATGCAGGTTCTTATTGTAATACAGACTATGATTCATTTCTTGAATTGATGCATAAAACAATTAATGAAGTACAACATAATGATGTTCTTTTTAAGCAACTGTCTATAATTGATAGGAAAATGTTTCATGCAGGGCAAGTATATGTTAATAGCAAGGTTACTACTAAGGTAGAGGATTGTTATTTTGTGTGTGGCAAAAAGGCATACAAATGGTTACCTGAGAATTGGTCCGGCAGTTGTTTTTTGGGTTACCTGGTTCTGGCCATACGACACACTGCAGTTTTGCCTCGAGGTAAAATTCAAAATGCCAGAGAGGTCACCAAGAAACTTGTCAAGAAACCTGAGAATCCAGTGGGACAAATCGAGGTGGGCTGGAGAAATCATCATTCCATGTTCAATAAACTGCCACATATGGACTTGAGTGATACTGTTATATCGTGGGCAGGCATATTACCAGCATATGGAGCAGGGAAATCAATTTGGGAGCTGAGAAAACTGTCTAAACTCCTCAAAGTAATGAGCAATGCAACTTTTTCCACTCTCAAATTAGTAACTGATGAAATGAATGCTACGAGAACTGTGGTGCTTCAAAACCGCATGGCTCTTGACTTCACCCTAGCAGCAAGAGGTGGTACATGTGCTTTAATCCAAGAAGAGTGCTGTTTGTACATTCTTGACAACCAGCACGAGATAGACAACCATCTTGAGGTGATTCAGCAAGTGTCGGCCATGACTAAACCAGGCCCAAACCCACTGACAGACTTTTTCCAGAAATGGTTTGGGGGATGGGCTACCATCCTAATGAACATCTTGATTGCCATTTGTGTAGGTATGCTCCTGTTGGGAGTATGTGTTTGTTGTGGCATCCCCTGCAAGAAAAGATTGATCAAAGATTTTATAGACATGTCGGTTTCTGAAACCTTATATCAAAGTACTGAGTCTGAAGAACTGTTAAAGACTGAAATGCTTTCATAAGTTAAACTGAATGACTCTCTTAACTGCAAATCCTGAATGGAAGAGGTTCGGAGAAGAAACAAACTGTTTATGCTTTTGAAAGTAGAATAAAAGTATTAATAGGGAGGAAATGTTAGAAAAATATGTATTGATGTGTATATTAGTGCTTTTAAAAGCCCAAAGGGTTAACACATTTATTCTATTTCATACTGCATAAATCCATATAAACTGCGAATGCTTTCTGACCATGCTTTCTGGCCTTGTATTTTGTCAGCACAGCTGAAATCTTGCGTATGCCTTTGGAAATTTACTGAGAAGCAGATGATTTTCTGCTGGGTTAGGAAAATGATGAACAATACCGTTTCTATAAAATTAAACTTAGACAATTAGTTCTATTTGTGCTATGAGAACATACACAGCTGCAGGAAGGATAGATAAGTAGAACAAAGACTGCTTGAAGAATATGAACTATAATCTGTGTTTGCTTTGTGCTTGAATTAGCAGAGTACCTTGAAATGTAACACAGCACTGTAGAAATAATTGTAACTAGCTAGTGGTCTCCAAGGCCATGTTATTTTTCAAAAAGTTTCTCACAAATCTAGTGATGTAATGTCATGTCAGCAGAAAATCATGAACAATATCTACTGTGGAAAACAATATTGTAGGCTTGTATTTGATTACGTCAGCTTTAGAAGGCAATGTCTTGTAAAACAGTATAAGAATGCCTTCACTTCCTGTTACTAATCAGACAAACTCTGTATTTTTGCATGTGTTTGTCTCCTTGCTGCAAGAATTAAAAGTGCCTTAACCTGAACCTTATGTGTATTGGTCTTTGAAGTTTTTTCCTTTGACAACCACTTTTACTGCTTTTACAATTTTATATCTTAAAAATGCTGCACACAAACACTAGAATAATTTTCCTCACCTTCCAAACCATATCAAACCGATAAAAAACACAATTTCATTTGCAATGTTGAAGTAATACTTTGAAAAAAAAAAACACTAAAAAAAAAATTGTTGAATGTACCATTTGATGTAATTGATAATGCAAAAACTCATTTGATGGAATTGTCATCAATCACACAATATGTTCCTAGGTTACATCAGCAGAACCTTATATAGCTCTGTATGGGGGACAGAAGTATCAACCCTTATGATTAAGAGGAAAATGAATAAATGTCAGCCTCCTGGGTAACTGATAGCTTTCACTTAATCAGAATACATAATAATGAAAAAGAATTGTATTCAGCAAAAATGTATTTTCTTAGAGAAGTGTTTGACACCAAGCCATGTCTCTCATTAAGCTCTAACCCTGACCTAAGAGGTCAACAGTAACATGCAAAGTGAAAAGTTAGAACAGTCATTTTTCAGATGGATATTAACACAAAGGAAATACCACTAAAAGGTGCTTTCACTTTTTTCACTGTTGTGCACCGGGGAGTTGGTATATCTAAGTTTGGGGTGTGTGGTCTCCATCCAGATGGGCCTGCAGTGGAGGGTTTGCCTAAAATGTCTATTCTATTGTTTACTGCATGTGGATTTTAATGACATTTTTGCATTGTTGTCAACTGAAGAACTGTTTTTGGTTTATAATAATAAATCGAGGTTGGCTATTTCCAAAACATCGAAATGTCATAGTATAATAGCAGTATCTGAAGGTTGGTCATCAGGCTGGCAACTCGGCACCGTAAAAAAAAATCCATTGCCAATCATTAGCAGACTGGCATTCCACTGTGGCGACCCCTAACTGGGAAAAGCCAAAAGACATTACTAGTGTCAAGAATCTTTTTGAGGAATGTGTTTCTTTTATCTGTTAACCTGGTAGGTGGACTAGTCTTTTAATCCTTTTCAGACATGACCTGATCTCTGAGAGCATTGTAAATTTATACAATACATACACACCAGTTTTAAGAACATCAGCCATGGACAAAAATGATCTATACAATATAGATTTAAAATAAATATCCACTGGTTAGACATAAACATCTTTATATAAAATAAAACCGAGTGCAATACAAACTTTGGGAAACTTTAGTTCTTTAGCATACAACTTATTCACATGTTCCACTCAAAAAAATATGAACGATTTAAGGGAGTCTTGTATTTACAGTTAACATCAACATGAGGATATTAAAAAACTACAAATAAGACTTTTGAAAGCAGATTAGTAACTTAAAAATAACCTCTATTGCACCATAAGTTGCATTTTAGTACCATAATGTGCAAAGCAGTTTAATATGTATATTTGAGATGGTGCAAACACAGAAGTACAGTAATATGCATGAAAAATTTATATTCATATGTGATATTTCAATTTAGAATTTTACCAATTGTCAATAAAGCAATTACATTTATATTTGTTAAACAGGTTTGCCTTCATTTTGTTTTAGTGTCCTTCAGTGTTCCTTGGTTGGATGTGTGATTAGGGAACCCATTTCATGCTGCAGGGATCACTTTGGAAAATACTTACTCTCTCCACACAAGAACAAAGAGTGAGGTTGGAACGGCAAGATAGATACATGTTTTGAAATAAAAGGGTAAAAACTGCTTTAGAAATACTGATACATTGGGATGCATAAAATAGATGTATGATAACTGTGTCATATCACTATTCATTGTTGTTATTCATGAAAATGTCTCATTTGTTTGTTTATGTATTTGTTTGCTTGCTTGTTTGTTGTTTTGTGACCATGGTAACAAGCTCATCCTATCCCACAGGGCCCATTTCAGCTTTAGCATAGAAGCACAAAACATAATGCATCCAAAAAGAGCAACAGTTTCTAACATCCTAGGGTAATCATTAACATGTATTATGTATGACCTTATTTATTATTTCATTCACATGTATTCACATATATTATGCATGACCTTATTATTTCATTCATATGGGTTATGTATGACCTTATTTATTATTTCATTCATATGTATTATGTATGACCTTATTTATTATCTCATTCACATTTATTATGTATGACACCTCATTTATTATTTCATTCACATGTATTATGTATGACCTTATTTATTATTTCATTCACATGTATTATGTATGACCTTATTTATTATTTAATTCACATGTATTTTGTATGACCTTATTTCATTCACATGTATTATGTATGACCTTATTTATTATTTCATTCACATGTATTTTGTATGACCTTATTATTTCATTCACATGTATTATGTATGACCTTATTTATTGTTTTATACACATGTATTATGTATGATCTTATTTATTATTTCATTCACCTGTATTATGTATGACCTTATTTATCATTTCATTCACATGTATTATGTATGACCTTATTATTTCATTCACATGTATTATGTATGACCTTATTTATTATTTCATTCACATGTATTATGTATGACCTTATTATTTCATTCACATGTATTATGTATGACCTTATTTATTATTTCATTCACATGTATTATGTATGACCTTATTATTTAATTCACATGTATTATGTATGACCTTATTTATTATTTCATACACATGTATTATGTATGACCTTATTTATTATTTAATTCACATTTACTATGTATGACCTTATTTATTATTTCATTCACATTTACTATGTATGACCTTATTTATTATTTCATTCACATTTATTATGTATGACCTTATTTATTATTTATTGTTATTTATAACCTGTTGTACTTGTTTGAAAAGATGCCCAAAGTAATGTAAAATGTTGCACACCACATACCTTAAGCTGGTCAAAGCTTTTGACACAATCCCCAACTCGTATTGTAGAAAAGCTAAATAAACTGTGAATAAACCCCTGTGTAACCCAGTGGATTTCCAACTATCTCAGAGATGGGATGCAGGACATCAAAACTCGAAAAGCTACCTCCACAAAGAGACTAGTCACCGGTGGAGTTCCCCAGGATTCAGTGCTAAGACCTCCATTTGGTATCTTCTTTTCTTAAATAAAAGCTAATAACAAAACTCTCTGTCTGACTTTGCTTGCAGATGACTGCAAGCTAGGAGCAGCCATTGAATCCCAAATTGACTTAGCCATCCTTCAGAAAGGTTTGTCCCAAATAACTTGTGTTCACTGATGTAAGAAAATCTTTCTATATTTTGTAGTTTATAAACAAAGGGATTGTGTATAGATCTACAGAAGTAATTTGTCCTCATTTACTCAGCCTTCATTAAGCCAGTCATTGAGTATAATGCTCCTTTGGCATGTAACTCTGCAGACATATGTGACGACTGAAACACCTACAAATATACCTTACTGAAAAGATGCAAGGCCTCAACAATAAGTTTTACATGGACTGACTCAAATCCTGTCTCTGTACTTGGTATCCTACACATTTCTAAGAGGTGACTTGTGTCTAGCATACAACAATCCTCTTACCAATACTGATGGACTTGTTGGATATTCCCAAGTTAAATTAAACCAGAAATACTCAGTCTAGGGATATAAACCACTTTTGCAACATCAACAGAACAGGGAACAGGTATATCTTGTGGAGGATACCACTGTTCTGGAACAGACACCACATCTACCTAAGACAAAGCTCATCCTTCTCCATATTCAAGTGCAACTTGGATCTTCGGTTGCTAATAGAAAGTTTACCCCAGGGTTACCTCCTGTACTACTAATGGACAGAGACAGCAACCAAATGCTTTATCCCATGCATGGATCCTCTCAAATTATTTGTGGTATGATCTCAGTTATTCTCATTGGAGTAATATATAATAATCAACCATGGGATGAGCAAGGCCTCAAGGGCATCTAGCCTACTACTTACCTATGAACCGATGGCATAACAGCAGAGTTCCAAATACTAAGAGTACAAACTGAAATATATTCTCTGCATACCAGAAAATATATGATATAATTTGATTTGAGATTATGAGCTGCTACAAAGGAAATTTGTACCAATCATATCTGAAGCAATAATAAAATTGTATCATTTGATTAAATTCTAAATGCATAGATTGAATTGATTTATCTGTGTAGTTATTCATGCATTTGTTTATATGTTTATTTATTTAGTTAGTTATTGCTTTCTCCCCTGGTTGCCATCAGGTATCCCTCATGCTATGTACTACTGGCTCACGCATCCTGAAAGCAGTATAGTCTCTTTGTCCTTGCTGAGGATGAGGTATAAAGACATCTCCCACTTTTGAAGACGTGTCCCACCAATGCTACTGCCTTCCTGAAGGCAAGCACCTCCAGCGACTTGCAGTATCCACAATATATTCTATCTGGAGTTCATGTTCTATATGTCTGCTGCTTAGCCCACCTCTAGATAACGTTAAGAAGACATGTCTTCATTGTTGTCCTCATTTTCACGGCTAGTTCCTCCAGACCCTGAGTCGCTGATAGAATCTGAGTCATCTAGGGCATTGTCAGGGCCTTATCCCTCTATGCTAACAGAATGGGCTAAAGGGCACAGATTCAATATTTAATGGGAAGCACATTACCAACATGTACAAAGAGAACACTATAACTCAATAGGCTGAACTAAAGGACTTTCTGCCAGACTTGTAAGAATGCTCTGTTTCTCTTTCTGGTTATTGGAAAGATGATCTCAGTGAAACTGGATAGTGATGATATGGTTACAGAGGCTTTGTGAAGGAAATAAAGAGAAAAACACTAAGTAAAAAGGTAAATGAGGGAATGCATTCATTTATTTATTTAAATTTGTTAACTGGTAGAATGCTGACCAAAAAAAAATGACCAGTTTCAATCTCAGCATGGGAAAGTATTAATTTAAGGCATTTACAGATATATATTGCAACAAGTAAAGTATGTATAATTGCACAGTTGTTGATAATGTACAGGAATTATTTACAACAACAGAAAAAAGCATACATATATGCAGTTTTTGCAGAGTCACAGAGACAGGTAAGCAGGTTTATAAAACATGCATTGCACTGTTGCATACAGTTACAGACAAATTAATGTATCATTGAACCAAGGGTTGTATAGATGGCAGCAATTGCTTAAAATACAGACCTAGAGTTTAAAGTGCGTTAGCAGTGTATTGGTATGACAAACATTTTTAAGTATGGAGGGGTTGGAATTGCCTGAGTAAAGGGAAGTTTATAGCTTGGTCAGCTTGAAGTATTACACTGTCAATTTAACATTTTAAGAAAATGCATCTTCAGCTGCAAGTCAATTTTGCATACGAAAATATGTCTTTAAAGGAAGTTGGAATGGATTTCCATATTTTAGGATATAGTACAGAGAAGCAGTGATTAATGCATTAGAGATTGGATGTTCTGCATATACCCCAAGAAACTATAATTTTAGGTGATTTCAATATTGACTGGCAATCCAGTTCTGGCAACCATCCAACCCATCACGTAAACCTTCATGGCTTCACCCAACTAGTCCAGACGCCAACCAGGATAAATAAAAACTCCAGCAAGCACACTACCCTGGGCTGGATACTAGTCAGTAAGAACCCCCAGTCATATATAACAGGCTGCTTATCAGATAGCCTCAGTGATCTCTCCCCAACATTCCTACTCAACAAATACCTATACTAAGCTAAACCTGTCATCTACTGTCAAATACATAAAAAACTAAACTTTAACCCACTCACATTCATCTCATCCCTCAAAGAATGCAATTGGGATCCTCTAAAGTACCTCAGTCTTGATGACACAGTTGAATTTTTTAATACTACCTTCCTGAGCATCCTTAATTACCATGCCCCCATAAGACGTTCCAGAACCAAAGCACAACCCTCCCCATGGCTACAGAAAACCACCAAGTCAGAAAGGAAAAACAGGGATAAAGCCTGGGAGCACTGGCGCAAAACCAAAACCCCCTCAACTAGACAGAAATTCCTAGAACTACACAATAGAGTCAAAAAAGCTAATAAAACAGAACAAATTCCAATACTAGCAGTCTGCCCTAGACTCCTCCCAACACAGCCCCAAACAATTCTGGTCCTCCATAAACTCCATCCTCCACACAGGTAAAGTCAGTAACCCTCCTCCTAACATCCCTCACTCCTCCGAAAATATTGCTACCTCATTCAACACACACTTCACACAAACCATAGTATCACTAGCTAAACAACACAACCCCCCTCCCCTCCAACCCACACCTTCAACTAGTAATCTCCCCACTGCCTTCTCTTTTTCTCCTGTAACTACCTCCAACATAAAAAAAACTCTTAACTAAACTTAAGCCTACCAAATTAGCAGCAGACAACCTGCCAAGTGAATACCTACAAATCGCAACTGATGCTTTGGCCTACCCAGTATCCATCTTGATTAACAAATCTCTGTCAGAAAGTTACGTTCCCACACTGTGGAAAGTATCACGTATAATTCCCCTCCATAAAGGCGACCCCTCCACAGAACTAACCAATTACCATCCCATAGCTATTCTCTCTCCACTCTCCAAAATACTAGAGAGATGCATGCACTCTCAGGTCTCAGACTACCTCCTTACTAAAAACCTCCTTTCCAATACTCAGCATGGTTTCCGACCAAACCATAGCACCACCACTGCCTTACTCTCCTTTACTAACACTATCCTCCAGCATAGAAACAATGGCTATCTCTCCTCTGCTACTTTCCTAGAACTATCTAAAGCATTTGACATGGTCCCACACAAACAACTCATCTCTGTCCTCAATAACCTATCTTTCTCTCAATCAGTCACCAACTGGTTTCAGAGTTACCTGTCTGACCACCAACAATCCATTGTATGGCAGAATTACATATCTCCCCAACTACCTGTCTCCATAGGGGTTCCCCAAGGATCCATCCTTGGACCCCTACTCTTCTCTGTTTTCACCAATAATCTAGCCTCTGCCACCAAACATGGCACACTCATACAATACGCAGATGACTCAACCATCATCTTCAAAACCCAGTCCCTACCCAAACTGCAAAAAGTCACACAGGAAGCCTTTTCCTCTGTTAAAATCTGGTTATCTGATGCCAAATTAATACTCAACCCAAACAAAACTAAATTACTCATCTTCCAATCCACCAAACAGACTCAAAACAGCTCTCACTTTAACATCACAGCAAAAGACAACACCACTATATACCCAACAGAACACACCAAATTGCTAGGAGTGAAAATAGATAATAAACTAAAATTTGACATTGACATATCCATAACCATAAAAAAAGTCCACAAAAAACTAGGAGCGTTATACAGAAATAAGCAACTTCTCACCAAAGCAGCAAAGATTTCAGTAGCAAATTCCCACCTTATCTCCACCCTACTTTATGCCTCTCCAATATATATCAACCTAAGGCAATGCGATTTAAACAAGCTAGAGACCTGCTACAACAAAATCGCCAAATTCGCCACAGGGGCATCCTACCGTAGTCACCACTGTCTCTCACTTGCTGAACTGGGCTGGCTTGAAGTCCCTCACCTCCTTCAATTGTATCAACTCTTACTCGCCCACAAACTGGTAAACCATCCACTAAATGTCCCATCCCTCCAGAATCTACTCCAACCCTATTGCACCACCAGACCACTAAGATCCAGCAACAAAAATCACTTGCAGATCACTAAAGCCAATAACTCTGCTGGTGAAGCACTATTTTCTTGTACCATAGCCAAATTATGGAACTCCCTCCCACCCACAATTACCTCCGTACCATCATGCACCCACTTCAAAACTTTACTAAAAGTGCACCTAAAAACATGCTGGCTATGCCATTGCAACTCCCACTCTAATATCACCCACCCCATCCAACCACTATCTTTCATTCCACCCCACTAACTACCTTGAGTATAACAAGCTCAGATGCTCATAAGCCTAGTACTTATTATACAGCAGGAACTTCTTATTGTAACATTTGTTAATGTCTGTTATGTACTTCGCAGATAAAAATTCTAGTTGTCTACTGATGTACTATGTTCTTCATCAGTAAATATGTTTGTAATTAATTGCTATGTTAATCCAATTGTTAATCGCTATGTAATCCAATGCAACTACTGTCTGTTAATTTTAACTGTGGTGCTTTTCTCCCCGGGCCTCCGCTGAAAATGGACCAACGTCCAGTCGGACACTCCCGGTCAACAAATGTAAATAAGTAAATAAATAAATAAATAAAATACCAAACAGTTGGTTAATGATAGTTATAAAACTACATGCCAAATTAAAAGATTTATAAAGTCCAGGAAATCAGAAGTGATCAAATCATTGTTTGCAAGTTACATCAGACTCAAATTAGAGTATGGAACAACAGTACTGAAACATTATAAGAAAACTAGCTTCAATAAATTAGAAGAGTATAATTGAAATATACCAAGGGCATCCATGAATGTGAACATTTAAGTCATTATGAAATATTAAATTATCTGAATTTATATGGTGTTTGATATAGATATGTAAGAGAGAACTTATTCAGCTATAAAGGGCAATAAAACTCATTTGGGATTATGAAAGACTAATAGAGTATCATCAGATAACTGGGTAGGAGATTATATAGGAATGGGAGATGTATAATTTCTTCTCTAACAGAGTAGTTGACGCATGGAACAGGCTACTACATCATGTTAAAGCAGCCATTACATTTGATAATTTTAAGAACAACTTGCATATTTATTATGAGAATTGTTGTTTTCATATATTGGTAGGCTAGAAGAACACTGTTGCCTACCTCAGATACTGGTATGTATGTAGGTATGTATTGGGGGAATCATTGGAATGGCATCTAAGAAAGTTTGTAATTATTCTGGGAAAGCTCTAGAAGAAAGTTGTGGGTAAAGGTCAAATGACAAAATTGTAAATGAAGGTCATGAGTAGATCAAATTGTTCCTTTATGGATTGCTAGTTACATACAAGAAAGAGGAACAGTGGTGCTGAACTTCATGGTACAATGAAGAAATATGCAAATTCTGTCTGATAAAATTTGGAGCACCTAAAATATTATTTTCAGCAGCAATGACTAGCAGTGGGAGCCTATAGTTTAGTTGATCTTGAAGAAAACCTTTTCTTGTGGTGAGGAATCTGGATGCTTTTTTGAAACAGAAGAATGTTTGACATCTTGATTTTTAGATGGTAAATGTGGGTATACATGGAAAGGGAGGACGTTCAAGAAATTCCCTCAGTATCTAAAGCAGGGAAAGACTACCTGTTATACTTATTTTATGATAGTCGTTATCTGAAATTACACAATGCTTTAAGCCTATCTTGTACACCAATGAACATTCTCCCTTCCATTATATAATTATCTGTTAATCACTCTTGGAGATCACAAAGATCCTGTTTTATTGTTTGGTAAAAGGCACAGAATGTACAGATTAATGATGGTGTTATTATAGTGGGTGCATGAGAGGAGAGAGTTAATAAATAAACTAAAAAAGAGGACCAGGGGGACACTTGTTTGAGTCTCCAGATGCAGGCAAAGGAGGGGAGATTTGGTGCCTATCTTGACTCTGACTGATTTGTGGAGAATAAACAATTAAGTACAAGGTAAAGGTTGATTATATCAAAACATCTGTCAAGTTAATAAAAGAGCATTTGTGAGTAAGCCATTTTCTGTCATTGTGAGGATGGAGTCTGTGAGAGACAAGGCAGCAGTCTGGCCTTAACTTTTAAGACTCCTTGCTAATGTATGGAAAGACTGTTGCGCTCTACAGACAATCAAAGACTGAATAACAGATAGAATTTCGATGTAATTTGCCCAGAGAAAAGCTAGACAATAATCTGTAATCAGTAGTGTTTGTTGAAAGGTTACATTTAGGATGTGGATGGAAAACATTTCCATTTTATTTATTCATTTATTTATTTGTTTGACATTTGTTTACCAGGGTGGTCCAACTGGGTCTACAGAGCACAGTTTTAGCGGAGGCCTGGGGAGAAATACTCTATATACAGTGCAAAACAAATACATTATAGTCCAAAAACAATACAAGGGACATGAGGAATACTATACAAAAATAATTAATAATAATGAATTAATAATAATTATTAATAATAATTTCCATATTAATGGAATGGTACACTGGTGTAGGGAAAGGTAATAAATGTCACCAAAGTACAAGAGGTAAAATATTTGCGCAGTTTTAATATCCAAAGAAATAGCCTAAAGCTGTGTGGCTTATCATGGCCATGCAGACTGCATAACAGTTTTCTTTTTTCCTTAAAGAAATGTATTTTAGTTGAAATGGAAAAAGTAATGGATCAAAGCTAGAGGATGGGCTATAAGGGATGGGATGCTAGAGATTAGAGGAGTCACTGTAATTAGTCTTTAGAGGCTTCAAAGAGAAGTGGCATATAAATATGGAAGGGTTTTGTTTTTTCCTCGCACTTTGTTAACTTCAGACCAGAATTTTCTGTGCATTATAGGTTCATAATTCTATACTAAGCTTAGAGCTGAAGAGTCATAGAAAAGCTTAGTCACATCATCTTTGTAATAATAAAGCTGGATTATTTCACTATGATTGGGAGACCATTGACATGAATTTATGATCACCTATCTAATGATCAAATTTTGCTTTAAAAGTTTTCATGGATGTATGGAGGTTGTATGTATTGATATGGAGGTTGCCTGTTCTAAATGTGGGGGATGTGCTGAATAAGAAACATATTGCACCAAAAGTGTTGTTGATTTTATAATTGAAGATTGTTTTTGGAGTTGGTATTAGTTAAGCAGTTTAATCAATGAAAATGAAACAGCTCAGAAAGTCAGAGGTCCTTCATAACACAAAATGCTAGGCAAAGGTCACTTTTCAGAGTTTGTTAGAGACTGAGTAGACGAATGGTGAGTTTACCTGTCAAGGTAGCTTAAATGTCTTAAAACAGATACTTTTCTTATTAGGAATCATTGACACCTTTTAAGATGTACAAGATAATTAGAGAGGTACATTGAAGGGGCCATTGCTTTTGATAATGGTTCTGATGAGGGAGGAATAAAGGGAGACAGGACCATTCTTGGACCAAGAATAGGTACAATAACAGATAGGCTGAGTAGGGCAAAATACTTTCTGTCATAGTGACAGAAAGAGAACTCATTGTCAATGTGAATAAACAGGCCTCTAATAATGTGGCCTATTTTAGAGAGAATCCCAGCAATATAATATAAGGAAGGTAACTATGCTACACTTTGGAGCTGTTATGGCGAGTTTATGGTTATGACATCAAGTATAGTCTGATCATAGGCATTGCTTAAAAATATCATTATATGAGCTGCCAATGCCACCCAATTTGAACTTATGTGTAAATGTGGATAGCACAACTGATTTTAACTGTGAAAAGTAAATGCTAAATGAAAGAACACAGTTCTGAACCTTGTGATATACCAGTAGAAATATTTGTATAGGATCATCCATCTTGTGGTATAACTCATTTACCTGATCTCTCTGAGTTGGGAAGCACTCCAGGGATCTCAGAGTATGGTTGTTCATTGGCCAGAGGGCATAGGAGTCAGCTTTCAAATTTTTTTTTTGAGCTATAAATTAGGTGCATTTGCCCTGCTCTATTCTCACTTCTACATATATCTGCAATGATTTTCAAGTGTTTCAACTACATCCAGAGTCATCCTAGCTGAGAGCTGAGAAAATAATATGTCTTGATTTTCTATACTTGTATTTGCTCTATACATTGATTGCTACAGTTTTGGAGCATTTTGATAGCAGCTATTGAATTTTCTGGCAAAAAAAAATATATAATTTCTTTGTTTGGTGGCATTTCTTGTTCTGTTTTCTTCCAGATTGCCTTGCAGAAGGTCAAATTCCCAAGGGCTTAGTTATTTGGTAGTTGCTGCTGTTTAATCTGAACTTGAGAGCTACTTTTGCTGTGCTTTTACATTTGGAAATTCAAGGATAACTGATCTTGTGGTAGAAGGTATTTTCCTGGTATCTTTGAGTTGGGAAGTACTCCAGGGAGCGCAAAGTGTATTTATTGACAAAAGGGCAGAGGAATCAGATTTCACACTATTTATCTCTACTGTACATTAGGTGCAATTTTAATTTTAACAATGTGCCCGCTTCCATAGAACTTATCAATACTTTTCAAGAGTTTCATCTTCATCCAGAGCCATACAGGCTGAGATAAGAATGCTTTCTTGATTTACTATACTTGTATTTGCATTTGTTTTATACAGGGATAGCTACTGTTTTGAGCATTATCGAAAGGAATTATTGAATTTAGTATCAAAGAAAATCATCATTTCTATTTGTTGACATTTCTAGTTCTGCTGGTTTCAAAATTGCCTTACTGAAGGGCAAATTAGCCAGAGACTTAGTTGCTTGGAAGTTGTTGATGTTTAATCTGTACTTGTAAGCTACTTTTGATGTGCTTTTTCATTAGGAAAATCCAAGATAATCCATCATTTGGCAGAAGATAATTCCCTGGTCTCTCTGAGAGAGGGAGGCACTCCAGGGAGCTCAGTGTCATATTGTTTATTGGTTAGAGGGTGGAGAAGTCGGGTTCTCAAGCTTTTTCCTCTCTGCTATAAATTTGGCATGTTTGCACAGTCTATGCTTGCTTTCATAGAGCTCAGCAGCACTTTTCAAGTCTTTTTAACTGCATCCAGAGCCATCCATGCTGAGATAAGAACATTTTCTTGATTTACTGCACTTGTATTTGTTTTATTTGGGTATCACTAATGTCTGTGATCATTTTGGAAAGCAATTACTGAATCATATGGCAAAAAAATCATGATTTCTGTGTTTGTTGTCTTTCCAAGTTCTGTTTGCTTTCAAATTACTTTGCAGCAGTATAAATTAGGCAGGGATGTAGATGTCTGGTAGTTATTGCGGTTTAATCTGCACTTGAGAGCTACTTATGCTATGCATTTACATTCAGAAAATCCAGGATTGTCCATCTTGTGGCTGAAGGTGTTTACTGTGTTTTTGACTTGGATTTCATGGAGTTCAAGTAGTAATACTTTATTGTCCAAAAGGCATAGGAGTCAGTTTTGAAACTTTTTTCTCCTCTATATTAAGTGTATTTAAACATATTTATACTCACTTCCACAATTGTTCCAACTGCATCCAGAGCTATTAGGGCCAAGATCAGAAAATGTTCCATTTTCTGCACTTGCATTTTCTTTATACTGTGATTGCCACTCTTTTTTACCATTTTGAAAGCAAGTATTGAATTTTGTGATAAAAAATCATCATTTCTCTGTTTGCTGGATTCCCTAGTTCTATTTCCTTCCAAATTGTCTTGCACAATGCTTGAATCAGGCAGGGAGATATTTTTTGGTAGTTGTTTAGTCTACACTTGGGAACAGCTTTTGCTGTTCTTTTACATTAGGAAATTCCAGGATCATCCATCCTGTGACAGAAGGTGTTTACCTGGCCTCACCGAGCCAGGAAGTACTCCATGGACTTTAAAGTGTAATTGTTTATTGCCCAAAGGGCATAGGAGTCATTTTTCAAGCTTTTTTTATCTGTTATTAATTAGGTTAAGTTTTGACTCTGTACTCACTTCTACAGAGCTCAGAGATATTATTTAAGTGTATCACCTACATCCAGAGCCAGAGTCATCTAGGTTGACAGACAAATATTGTCTTGATTGTCTAAACACACTGTTCAAACTCAGACTCTCCACAGGCTAAGCACCCATTAGTGGTGCACAGCAACGGTTATTCCACTCCACAAAGGTGGAGCCACAACAGACACTAAGAACTATCGCCCTATAAGCCTGACTAGCTTGGTCTGCAAGGCTATGAAGTACATCATCATCATGGAACTCATTAACAGAGACATTGGGAACCTCCAAACACTAGATCCTACCCAGTTTGGCTTTGTTAAGGGCAGATCATGCCTCCTAAACCTGGTGGACTTCTTTGAGACAGTTACCAAGGCTATAGATGAGGGAAAGGTGGTACACACAGCCTACCTAGACCTTGCTAAGGCCTTTGACACCATTCCCCATTCTGGTATTATAGACAAGCTCACCAGCATGAACATAAACCTCTACATCACAAGATGGGTTGCAAACTGGCTCACGGACAGAACCCACACGGTGAGAGTTGTGGGAGCTAGGTCCGACTCTAAACCGGTTACAAATGGTGTTCCCCAGGACTCAGTCCTAGGACCCCTCCTGTTCAGCGTATACTTCTCAGAGGCACAGGCAAGCACAGGAGGACTATGGCTGACCAAGTTTGCAGACGACTGCAAACTAGAGGCTATAATTGACTCTCCGGCTGGCACAGACATCCTCCAAAAGGGTTTCACTGAGACAGATACCTGGTGTCAAAATCATGGCCTTAAGCTAAATGCCAAAAAGTGCATAGTCATCCCCTTTGGAAAAAACAAAGTACCCACAAACTACCATATAGGTGGTAGTCCCTTAAATACAGAAGACGTAATAAGGGATCTGGGGATCCAAGTAGATAGTAATCTCACCTTTGATAATCACATTGCCAAAGTGGTTAGAAAATCCTTCTATGTGGCCCACCTAATCACAAAAGGGTTTGCATCCAGATCAAAATAGGTCATTGTGTCCCTCTACTCATCACTCATCAGACCCATCTTAGAGTAAAAGGCCCATTTAGGATGTACCTTACAAAACACCTGCAACAGCTGGAAAGACCACAGAAGTACTTCACCAAGAGGAATGTCCTCAAACAGATGTCCTATGCAGCTCGACTGAAGAAACTCCAGCTGTACTCAGTTACATACCGCCTACTCAGTGGTGATCTCTGTCTGACATACAAGGCCATGTCCAACCCAGAATTGATGGACATGCTCCACCTAAAGAAAACCTTATCCCCTTGAGCCATATGCTCTAGGGATCTAAACCTCACCACAACAATAACTAGGACATGCAGGAGGGGCAGATTCCTGTCCCAGAGACTTCCCATGCTTTGGAACAAGATCCCAATCTACATTAGGCAGAGCTCTTCACCAACACTCTTCAAAAGAAACCTTGATGAGTGGATGGGAAACAGAAAGTTTACCTCGGGGATTACTTCAGTGGCTCTGCTGGACATAGGCACAGGGAACTAATCTAAGGGGGCAGTGAAAGCCAACACATTCTGGCTAGACTTATAAATGCCTTCGAGCAGATAGCCTAGTACCCACCTATGAACCTATGATTTCCAGCACTTGGTTTTACTTTATACAGTGATTGCTACTTTTTTGTATTTTCTAAAAACAATTATTGAATTTTGTGGCAAAAAGCATCACTTATCTCCTTGTTGACTTTTCTAGTTGTGCTTGCTTCAAAATTGCCTTGTAGAAGGGTACATTAGTCAGGGACTTAGTTGTTTGGTAGCTTTTGTTTAATCTGCCCTTAAGAACTACTTTTGCTATACTTTTACGTTAGGAAATTCCAGGATTGTCCATCTTGTGGCCAAGGTGTTTAACCGGTTTCTGGTTTCTCTGAGTTGAAAAGTACTCCAAAGGACTCAAAGTATTGTTGTTTATTGGCCAGTGAGGATAGGAGTCATATTTCAAACTTTTTTCTCTGCAATAATGTAAGTGAACTTGTGTAGCTCTGTGATCACTCCCATGAAGCTCAGCAACACATTTTAAGTGTTTCATCTGTCCCAAGAGCCAGTCATGCTGAAATAAGAATACTTTCTTGATTTACTGCACTTGTATTTGCATTATCAGTGATGTCTACTGTTTCTTAAGAGTTTTTGAAAGCATTTATTGAATTTTGGGGCAAAAAAATTATCATTCCTCTGTTTGTTGCCTTTCCTGGTTCTGTTTGCTTCCAAATTGGCTTGCAGAAGGTTGATTTAGCCATAGACTTAGTTATTTTGAAGTCGTTGCTTAATCTACACTTGACAGCTACTTTTGCTTTGCTGTTAGATTAGCAAATTCCAGGATCATCCATCTTGTGGCAGAAGGTGTTTACCTGGTCTCCCTGAGATGGGAAGCACCCAAGGGAGCTGAAAGTCTTGGTGTTTATTGTCCAGATAGGAGTCAGTCTTTCATGTTTTGTTTCTCTGCTATAAATTTGGTACTTTTGCAAAGCTCTGTCCTTACTTCTGCAGAGATCAGCAGCACTTTTCCAGTGTTTTAGCTGCACCCATTGTCAACAAGGCTGAGATAAGAATATTTTCTTGATTTACTGCACTTGTATTTATTGCCTTTTCTAGTCCTGTTTGGTTCTAAATCACCTTACAGAAGGGTGAATTAGCCATGGACTTTATTTTGTAGTTGTTATTGTTCTATCTGTACTTGAGAACTACTTTTGCTGTGCTTTTACTATTAGGAAATTTAAAGATCATCCATCTTGAGGTAGAAGGTGTTTACTTGGACTTTCTAAGCTGGAACTCATTCCATGGAGCTCAAAGACTTGTTTTTTAGTGGCCAGAGGGCAGACGAGTCAGTTTGAACTGTTTTTTCTTCTATAAATTAGGTTAATTTAAAAGGGTCTGTGCTCACTCCCACAGAGTTCAGACATGCTTTTTAATTGCTTCAAACTGCATCCAGAGCCATCCAGGCTGAGAATAAAAAAATCTTGATTTTCTGCACTTGTATTTTCTTTATGGTATGATTGCTACTGTTTTTAAGAATTTTTGACAGCAATTATTGAATTTTGCAGCAAAAAATGTAATTTCTCTTTTAGCTTTTCTAGTTCTGTTGGCTAGATGGAATATGGATATGAAATGTTCAAATGTCTCATTGTTCAACTTCGTAGATTTGGGCATCCTGAGACAATGTAACAATTGCCTCTTGTTCTCAGACAACTACTTAGCCATTAAAGAAAATACCATAGAATGTGGGGCAAAAATCTTGCTTGCGAATGAGGTTATCAAGGACACACACGCTGCACCCTTACACATATTTATTACACACACACACACACACACACACACACACACACACACACACACACGCGTGCGCACACACACGCACACACACACACACACACTTTGTCTAATGCTGAGACACTTAAAAGAACCCTTCCAAGCCACCTAATGGCAACAATGCTCCTGAGCAATCACTAAAACACACACCAAAAGCAACAACAAACATGTCCCATAAGCCTATACCCTATGGTCCCCCAAGATCAAAACCCAAAAGGCAAGCATACACATCACTTAATACTCTTATCATTATGGACTCCATTGTGTAATGCACAGATGCCCCAGTTGTTACTTGCTAGTCAAGGGACAGTTAATGGTTAATTGCCTATCTGGAGACAGAATATGCAAAATCATGCACTCATTCAAGCCATTGCACATCATGTACCAATGCTATTCCATCATAGTCCATGAGGGTGTAAATGAGTTGAGATGTACCATACTGGGCTATATAAAACAAACATTATGGATCTGTGGAAATATGTGTTAGAGACAGGTTCAAGCCTTGCACTGAGCAGCATTCTACCTTCACCAAGGAAGAACATAAAGTTATTGCTTTTAATAACTGGCTTAGTTTCTGGAGTCAATCCAGGGGGATCCAGTATCTGTCAGCATGGGAGGACATGTTCAATGGACCACGTTGCTTTGCCAAGGATGGGATGCACCTATCCCCCTCTAAGCTTCCAGATACTGGTGAAAACACTATCTACCTCTGAAATCCTTTTTTAGGCAATGCCAAAATGACAAAACTCCTAACATAAGGAAAAAGACTCAAAGCAGCCTTAATGTGTTACTGCTGAAAGCTAGGAGCTTAAACAAAAACTTCACACTGTTCAGCCCCTCCTCACTCTGGAAAATGTTGACATCTGTGCCATTACCAAAACTTGGTTTAAAGCCATAGAAAGTACTCTGGCAATGCAAAACTACAGTGCCTTCCCACATCTAGACCAATAACAGAACAGTCTGGGGCCAAAGGTGGAGGTGCCTTGATCTACATTAGCAACAAATATACCTCTAGGTTGGTTAAACAGGATGATACCCTGGAGCTTATCCATGTGCAAGTCACCATAGATAAGGCTTCTCACCATATCCTAGCTAGCTACAGGTCACCATTTATGCACCCAGAGTCTTACATCTTTACCTAAACCTATTAAAGTCACTGACCATACAATCAAATACCCTATTCATAGGTATCTTTAGCTAACCTTCTATATACTAAGAAACTTACACTCTCTCAAACTCACAGATGCAATGCTTCCTGGATTTTATTAACACAAACACCTTGTGCCAGATAGTAAATGTTTCAACCAGATGATCGAACATACAAAATCTGGTATTCACCAACATGGGAGAGCATTGCAGCCCTCCCTGTGTCACATCCTTACTAGTGAGGTTGGATCACAAATCTGTTTCCTTTGAAGTAAAAATCAAACCAGAAAACATAGCTAAACCAGTAACATTCAGGATCTATTCTAAGGCAAACTACTTCCCATTAAGTGACAATTTGTCAAAAGTCACGGCTCTCTCCAACCACAAGATCAGAGGTACCTGTGCAGAATTATTCACAAAGTCTCTACACAGACATGTGAATGGTTGCATAGAGGCTGCTGTAACTACCATATGTAAAGCCAAAACAAGCTCTAACAACTAGCCCCTCTGGTGGAATACTCACCTAAACAAGGTATATAATAAAAGAAAACAATCATCATGGCCAAAATGACAAAAGCAACTCACATAAAGACAAGGTCTAAATAAGTCCAACAAGGCTAACTACTAGGTCAGGATAGTCTTACAGGCTAAGGACAAACACAAGACCTTCTTCAGCTATGTTCAGAATCTTAAAGTAAGAAATGGCAGTGTGCAGAAGTGGTGGTGAATGGTAACACTGTCACAAATCAGGGAGACATATCAAATCTACTGACAGATAAATTCAGCTCAGACTTCGCCTCCAATCCCCCCAACTCCTCCAGGTAAAATCCCCTGTACTATACTTATCCCAGTTATTAGCAGAGTCTGGGTGTTGGCAGTACTCACTAAAGCCAAGAACACCACCTGTATTTGTCCTCACAACATCCCCAGTTGCCTCTGGTCAGACTGTAAACTGGGAGATATTATAGATTCCCTCGACATCAAAATCTTGCAAGAAACTTTAACACAGACAAATGACTGATGTCAAAGCCATGGCTTAAACTTCAGTGCCAAAAGATGCATAATAATGCCCTTTGGAAAACTGTCTAACCAAATAAATTACTCCATTGATAAAACACCACTAATAGTCAGCCCAGTAATTAGGAATCTGGGAACATATGCAGACAGTAATCTGGCCTTTGACCAACATGAAGCTAAGTTAGTAAGAAAAGCATTCTGTATAGCCCAACTTGTAGGAAAGGGTATGGCATGCAGGGTTAAGGAAGTTAAAGTACCACTCTACGCAGCCCTTATCAGACATATCAATGAATGCTATTCCCTTTTGGCATGCACCAAACTAGACACTTACAACAACTGGAATGTCCACAAAGATTTCTCACAAGGAGAATTCAGGGCATGAATGCCCTGTCCTACATGCATTACTTAAAGGCTCTGTGCCTGCATTTATTCTCATATAGCCTGCTGAGAGGGCATCTTTGCTTGCCTTACAGGTCTTATTTAGACCCAAACCTGATAGATCTGTTACACATGCAGAAAACAAACAGCACCAGAAACACTAGATCCAGGGATATGAAGTTTGCTTGTAACATAAATATAATGTGCTGGAGAGTCATATATGTGTCCCAAAGGATCCATGAGCAGAGTTCTTCCCTGACTGTCTTCAAATGAAACCATGACATTTGAATAGGAAATCATAAATTTATCCTGGTGTGGCCCCTGTGTCCCTTATGGATAGAAGTCATTAATAAAAAAAGCATTGCCTTAATATCATCCCCACACAAAATCCCTTATACACCTCCTAGTAATATCCCTTACAGTATAGATGTCCATGATACTCAGGGATAAAATGGGTTTGGGGTGCATGGCTAGGCTTGTAAGGGCCCAAGTGGTAGTTAACCTAGTAACAACCTATGAACCCGAGAGATCCCCCTAGTTGACTTTGAGAGTGCTATCCAATGGATGATGTAAGGGTTAGCACTGAGACTAAAGAGTTTACTTATGATGCCCACACTTGGAATGGCATCAAAGTCTTTAGTAAGGTCAAAGAAGGCAGTATGGACAGACTGACCTTTGACTAAAGCTTTTGTGGTTTTGTCAAAAAAATCAATTAAGCTCAATAGGTCTTACTTGCACTTAATAAATCCAAACTGATTGAGGGCTAAGGGTGTGGAAATCACCTATCTTGTTATTAATTAGTTAAGTGATATTGCATTCTATACTTTTACTGATGATGTTAATAAGACTGATAGGTTATAGTTATCGATGTCAGGTTGCCCTTGTATAAGGGGACAGTTGTGGATGTTCTCCAAGCTTCAGGTGCATAAGTTGTAGAGAGACAAAGATTAAAAAGACTTTTGATAGGTGGGCTATGTAGTATTTTGTAAGTAGGCATCTAGGATATTTTCATGATACATAAGAGTTAGTGTTTTTAGATTTTTGACAGAGCAGAAGCTACTTGATCAAGGGTGGTAAAAGATTACACAATCCAGAAGGAAATTTTAGGGAGGACACGGTATGTATAAGGCATAAAGTGGTGGCTAAATGTATCTGCAAGGATGCTAGCTATAGTTTCTAGATCAAATGAGATTGACCATTGCAGATATGTTTGGAGCAATACTTCTAATTTTAATAATATGGCCGGAAAGGCCGCAGAAATACCTCACAAAGAGGATTACCAGCCTCAAACAGATGCCCTATGCGGTCCGTTTCAAAAAACTCCAGCTTTACTCCATTGCATATCATCTACTCAGAGGTGATCTCTGCCTAACATACAAAGCTATGTCAAACCCAGAGCTGTTGGACATGCTCCACTTAAAGAAATCCCAATCCCTCCAAGCTACACACTCTATGGGACCTAAACCTTGTCACCGCAATAAAGAGAACATGCTGGAGGGATAGATTTCTGTCCCAGAGACTTCCCATACTCTGGAATAAACTACCTATCTGCATCAAACAAAGCTCCTCGTTAGCACTCTTCAAGAAAAATCTTGATGATTGGATGGGAAATAGGAAATTCACCTCCAGGATCACTTCTGTGGCTCTGCTCGACAGTGGCACAGGAAAATCATTTTCTTGGGTGGCAAAAGCCAGGGTACCTTTTTGGCTGGGCTTGTATAGGCCTCAGGGCCGATAGCCTAGTACCTACCTATGAACCTATGAACCTATAAGAAGACATTGTGCTTGTCCTTAATACTGAGCCTTTGTCACAGGGTCTTCAAAATGCCTGAGGGTTTTACTCAATATTTCTAAGCTGCATCAAAAGTTTAAGTTTAAAATGTGTGCATAGTGTAGGAGAGGAAATATGTTAGAAAAAGTCATGAGTTTTTCTCTTTTTACAATGGAATTGGTTTATATAGGCATTCCATCACACTGGCTTACTTCTTAACTTTTTACTGTCCTTGCATTTATTGCTGCCCTTGTGGTGAACGGGAATTGTCTCTTCTATATATCACTTCCTAAGGGAGCAGAAATCAAACATGTATGCCAAACCAAGGGTGGCATCATGAATGGGTTTGCTCAATGAAATATGACAGTTTATGCTCATTCAGGATATCTGTAAGTAGAAATAAAGTAACATTAGATTAATCATGAAATACTAAGGGGTGTTTTCAGTGGGTAGTGAGGCATGTATTGAGAATGAGGTAACACTTAGCTGATTATATTTTACCAGGAGGGTAAACATATGTAAAAGAGAGAAGTATTAGGAGTAGTTTGTAAGGGCAAAGCCAATGAGGTTAATACCCCCAGTGGGACAGGGAAACATTGCACTAGGGAGCTGGAATTCAGAAAGCCAAGGCTTGATTTACCCTACAGAAGGAAGCCTTCTGTCACATATATGTACACACACACACACACACACACACACACACACACACACACACACACACACACACACACACACACACATTTGTTCTGGCTGAATTAGTTGAAAGTTTTTATTTTTAATTCTAAGATTTTACTAAATATTTAATATGCAGTGTATGAGAATGATACTGACAATAAGACAACCACTGCAGGGAAAGATAATTTGTGAGGCCATACAAATTCACTACAGATCTACTCTTAAGCAACTAGAAAATGTAGGAAAACCTTTTTATCAAACCAGTTCGATGTAATGGGCACTGGTTACTTAAGCTATGGGGAAGAATCTATAAGGAGTGAACTTTTGGTTTATTTTTAACAATCCACTCCAGGAGGGAGTGGTTGCTAAGAGTGGAAGCTGATTCTTGTGGGTTCTTAATTAAGTTGATAGTTACCAGGGTCTGGCAAATTTTCAATAAAATAATGTTTAGATGACCCAAAGAAGTTAATTTTGAAGTCTCCAAGAAGAATCATATTTGTTTTACTAGCTATATATGGGGTGATATGACAACATTTTTTTCAACTTTTATTTTACCAGGGAAGTCCAAATGGGGCAAACCCCATTTTCAGCAGAGACCTGGAGAGAAATGTTCCATGTGCATATCTTTGGAATGTGGGAGGAAACCCACACAAATGCAGGGATGACATGCAGACTCTGCACAGAAGGCACCCCAGCTGAGAATCAAACCAGAAAACCTCTTGCTATTTGGTGAAAATGTTAACCACTGTGCCACCCTATTACTGAAGTTCAACAGATGTTCATAATGTTATTGGCCAAAAGTGGAAGCAGGAAGTACAGTGAGGCAAGTATTAGTTCAGTTGTTTGATGGAGAGCAAGTTTTACAAAGTCCCAAATGGGGTCAAACATTAATAAGTGTCAGGTCATGTGACATCCGGCAGTGTACTACAAGTCATCATCAGGAAACTAAAATGGCAAACACCCTATAGCAATTGCCTTAAAGATACCAAAAATAAACGCTAAGTATTTATAAAGAAAATATTTCTGCATTACACGGTATCTTAGGAATTACACAATGTTTCTAATAACAGTAACCATCTCTAAATTCATAGGTGCAGGTAATTACTTCTGAATTATGCCCAGAAAGTATACAAAATTAGACATTAGTTAAATGTTTTCAGTACTGTTTTAGCAATTGGTCACATATGAAACAAAAAACAAATACTACTAAAAGTATTTAGCTAATGGACAGGCAGCAGAAAAGCTTATGAAGAAACATTTCCAAGGGGACAAAAACACCTGCATTCGTCATCATTGCATGACATCTTTGGAATTATGCAGCGCTCTGCTAAGAAAACAAATACTATTTCTGGACACAGTAGCACAGGCAAAGTAGAATCCAACACAGGTCATTAATAAGACCAGAGGAAGACTTGTATTTTGTTCGAATTAATGACAAATTGCATAGTGTTGCAATATTCTGCTGTGTGGCAATGAACTATGTTGCCCTTTTACCTAAGTATTATACTATAAGAAACTATAAATCAAGCAGTTTTGCATAAAGACAGATCCCCCTGCAGCCTCCTTAAATAGGCCTATACCCCCTGAGTTACATAACTCAGCATATAATAGCCTTGAGGTTTCCTGGTCTTGGGCTTAATTGGACAGCTTCCTTAGTCAAGTAGTTTGGTGATCTCTCACATAATACGTACTCTGTTAATGACAAAAAGAGACTTGATATTCTAAGCACAACAGTGTGGAATACAAGCCAGTTTCGGCTGACAAAGCAAAGGACTTTGATTTTGTTGAATATGGCCAATCATTTGCTTTGCTGCACAATGTTGAGGAGAAATTCCTCAACTGTCAGTACCCCGCAGAAAAAAAAGACAGACGGCATAACACAAATGCTTTTCTACTAGGAAATCATTTCCAGAGCAATTACTAATTGTTTGCTAGCAATGATTCAGATTTTAGGGAGATTTCTCCCTTCTTTGAGTTGGTGTGATTGTGGAGTTGATATGTATAAAATGAGTTTTTCACTCTCTTGATTTTAAGCATTTTTTTTCATTCTTTTGAAGTGTCATCTTTCAGGAAGTTTGTGTTTCATAGAAGAACCCTAATCAGTGCGGCAACATTTTTCTGGTTTAAGTCTGCACTTGCTGGTAAAACAGAGTATATCTAAAGATTAATTAGAGTATATTTAAAAACAAGTCTGCAGATATGAATCAAGAAATGAAAACATGTATAATAGCTCTCTAAAGTTAATGATCAAGTTTAAAAATGCACTCTCCCTTCTTACCAAACACATACAAAATTAAACAAACTTTATAAATATCATTACTTAAACATGAAACAATTGCTTTAGTATTTTCTTGACTTCTTTTTCTCTTACTCAGAGATGTGTAGTGAGGTATTCCCAACATCTTTGTAAATAAAATCAGCTTTAGTGTTCATTTCTGTACAAAAGTTATAAGAGAGAGCTTAGGTGTACTATTGACACATGATGCAGTGAGCCATGTGTGTATGCCAGGTTAGGCTGCTGCTAACAAAAAGCATGTCAAGTTCCACACTGCCTGAGTTACTTCATGCAGCATTTGGTTGTTAAATTTCATGGGAACCCACACACCTGTATGCATGGATTAGAGTGAAGATACATTTATGATTTTTCTGTTTCAAGTCTTTGCTCACATTACTGTATATACTGTGCTTTGATAGAAGGTTGTTTATCTTCATATGCAATAAGTCTTTCAGCTCTCTTTCTAGTCTGTAGTCACACGTGTGTTGCTTCATCCAGGAATCAGGTAGCACACTGATTGTATTTTTAAGTTCATAGGTACATAGGTAAGTACTAGGCAATCAGACTGCAGGCCAATTTCAACCTAGTCAAAAAATCCTATTCGAACTTTGCCTCTGGCCTCAAGGAGGATAAGACAAGACAGACCAGGAGAGAATTTGAAGCTGCCCACCCAATTATCTGGGTTTACCTTGAAGGTGGCAAAGGTGCTAATCTGCTTTACATGTAGTGGGTTTGTTCCAAAGGTGAGGAACACATTGGCATATGAATCTATCATGCCAGCATGTGTTATTTATCTGCTGATGAAGGTTTAATTCCTTTAACTGAGTATTTGATATACCATTAGCTCTGCAAAGGAATAGGAGATCAAATAGGGTTGAATCTTTCATTGCATGAAAGGATAAGCATAGCTCTTCACAACGGAGTCTGTAAGGGACTGCATACAGAGAAAGGCCTACCAGTCTCTCCGGATAACTAAGATTTTTGAGGCCACTGGTTTTTTTTTGTTTTGAATCTCTGTGTTTCTCAAGTTGTGTGATATGCTTAGATAAATACATGCTAAAAGGTGTATTATATCCAATAGTAGGTGTAATACAATATGATGGGAATTAAGACTTCTTTGGATCTAGTGGACATGTCTTTGGAAATTAGATGGGCCAGATAAAAAAGGCTTTCCAAATTATTCTGGAGACATGATGGAAAATAAGTAAGCAAGTTCAACAAAATAACCCAGATCCCTTACGTGTCTATAACTATTATTATTTTTTATTTGGTTTGGTGGTGTTTTCTGTGCATGAATGTGTGTGTGTGTGTGTGTGTGTGTGTGTGTGTGTGTGTGTGTGTGTGTGTGTGTAGCAGTGATGCCAATATTTAAAAATTTCTGTGTAACATGTATTGGCTCTATAGTCCATCATATGAAAAGTTTCTGCAAATTTTACCTTACAATTAAACTTAACAGTATATATCACTGTTCCAGAATTGAAATGGAATATTGAAATGCCATGGCAACAATACATGTAATATGTCAACAGTCACTTTTTCTTTAACAAAATTAACTCTAAAGTGGTTTTTGATTGGTACCAGGTATTGTACAGTTATGATTTGCTGCACATAACGTTCACACATTATAGCAGGTAATCTAACAAAGATAAATGCTTGCAGTTCAAAGTAACTTGGAAGTTTTAGGCATCTTAATGAGTTGCTTCATGTCATGTGATACTCAAAGAATGATTAATCTAGTGTTTAAAAGGCAAAGCATCTTAACCACAGGTAGCCTTAGCCTTCTATAAGACTCCACTATGTCTGCTGACTGCTGAAGTGCCTGGTCATAAAACTCCTAGGTAAGATTGCACAAAAAAAATACAGTTTGGGTACTTAAGCTATTGAAAACACAAAGTCAAAGCAGTACAGTTTACACACAAATGCACCATACAAGCATAAACATACACACAAACACACAAAAAAAAAAAAAACCTTTTTGCAGCACGGGTCAAGCCCTATAACACACTCCAAGCCCTATAAAACACTCCACACCGACCTATTTATCAAAGGGCACTACACCACAAAGAAAGAACAATTAGTAATAAAAAACAAACAAACAAAAAAACAACAAAAGTTTCTGCTGTGACCTCAAAGCTCTTACAAATACATACAGCTCATGTCCTAGGACATCAGTCCTGTATGAAGTGGGCACACAAAACTGAACAACCACTCACTTGAGCATTATAGTTCTGATACAAAATAAGTACCATTTGATACTGAGTAACTGAAGGAAATTCCTCTGCTATTTACAGTACTTTTTATTACTCATTTGCTAGTGATACTTCATTTTGCTTGCCGAGTTCCCTCAAAATTGTTCTACAAACAATGAAAATAGACAGCAGTACTGCATTGCACTAAAGCATAAAACTTACTAGTGAAAAGCACATTTAAATGTTACCGAACATCACTATAGCCATATAATTTTGTTACAGAACCATTTAGGTTTGCTTTACAATGTTAGAAAAAGTACAGGAATTATGGTGGTACTCTAGCTCATATCAATGATGGTTTCTGCATACTGCTTGTGGGTTATTTGCATGTTTTCCTCACTGTCTTTAAGGGTCTGTGTCTGTGAAGGTTTTTCTCTAGATTCATGATTTTCTTCCTTCTGTCAGAGATATTCATACCAATGCTGTTCCATGACACTGGCATCTGCCTTACAATTACTGCTATTCTGCAGTCATTCTTGTGATATTCTTCTAATTGCTGGGATAAAGTAGTCACATTTTATGCCACTGATGTTTGTCTTTAACATTATAGACATGTCTTGTTTACTAATTTTCATTAAGTGCAGTGTTGGCTTTATTCCAGACAACTGTTGGCAACTATGTAGGCATTTTAGATGTAGCACAAAAGATGCCAGCTCCTTACTTTTTTGTTACGTTAATCTTGACTATAAGTTATAACTGCTGCTCAGAACAGGCATCAAGCTAAATTGGCTGAAGATAAAAAAGCTCAGAACCAAAAGGCAAACACTGGGAGTAGTCACACGTCAACTACTCAAAAGTCTTTTCAGACCAAGAATACGAAAGTATATGAGAGGTAAAACCTCAAATGTCTGTTCAGACCAAATAATAATCCAAGAAACAATGAAGTAATATCCACAAAAATTCCTTCAGTAAAAAAGCTTTAATAAGTTAGCCTGGAGAGGTCAGACTGATCAAACATCACACCTCCATGAACCATTCCATCCTTGTCACATTGACTGCACAAATTAATTTTCCTAGTTTTAAAAGTAATGACTGTCAACATTCCTTTCGTCTGCACCATGTGTTGTGATGCACAGTCTCAAAGCTCCATCACTTATCACTACCATTTCTCTATAAACAGACTTTAAAACAATTTCAGTTTACCGTTGTTGTGAAATGGCTCTCTGTCATGCAGTGCTCAGGTATAGCTATACACTAAATACCAGTTTACAGGACTGCACACTTTCTGTTGTCATGGCATATTCTGCTGTCTCTCCTTATGGTGAGGCCACTCAGTCTACATTTGGCCATGATGCTCATCACTTAGTATGATGTTGTCTCATACACCATTTTCACCTACCATTTTGTCCTCCTTCTTACTATTTTCAGCCACTCGGATCATCCACCATCAATATACTCAGCTTCCCAAATGTCCTCTCCTTCTTTCTGTTCAAGTTGTTGATTGTATTTTCTTGTTCTCTTCAGTTTGGCAGATAGCCCCAGCTACCCCACCTCAATTGCCCTGAACTAGCCAGGTGCACCGTTGCTGTCCCTCTTCAGTTACCCATCTTCACTTTCTTTACTCTATTGATTCACTTCATTTTGCCATCTGCACCCATCTTCCAAGTTTCCAACCTCACTTAGACATTTACACCTACGTTGTTTTTCATTATATAGATCATCAACCACTTGCTTTCTGTTATGCACTCCAGGTGTATCATCTCTTTCACTCATGTTATAACTAGCTATATCCTCCTTCTACTTCAGTATATAACAAACTTCACCAGTTATCTGCTATACTAACCAAAAGCCCCTCCCACCACTGCATCATATTCAGTTATCCAGATATGTCCACCACTACCTAATAAAATAGGGCCTTCCTTCACTCCATCACTTAAGGTAAGATGATTCCTCCATTCCGTTAGCAATTTTTATGTTTATTTATTTTATTTTACATTTGTTGACCGGGCTAGTCTAGCTGGATACATGTCCATTTTCAGTAGAGGCCCGGGGAGAAAAGCTCCAAGAAATCATACAAAGTTAATATAGAAGTTATGATAGATATTATAAAAACAGCAACTATTACATAAAAACATTAGTGTTTTTTTTTTCACACAAGAAGTACAAATTATAATACTCATAGTGATTTTGTGAGAAGGTACAATATACATATATACATAAATTTTATATGCAATGATATAGTATATTGAAACATAAAGGGAAGATAATAAAGGATGTAGGGTGAGGATTAGTGAATAGGAAAAGAGTTAGTCAGGGTTAGTACAGGAGCAGAGCCAGTGTTTATTGAGAAATAGTTTTAGATTCCTTTTAAAAAGGGAGAGAGAAGTCTGAGATGTGATTTCAGAGGGTAGTTTATTCCATATTTTTCCAACAGTTAGAGAACAAGGAGTCACCTGCTGAGTTGTTGGGTTTGGTAGTACTGATCAGCAGTTTGTTTGAGGAGCGTAGATTTTTGAGATTATTATAAGGTGTAACGAGGCTAGAGAGTATTGGAGTGTTGCTGGGTTGATACAGGGTCTTGTGGGCTATTATGAGCTGGTGAAATTGGAGCTGGTTAAGAAATTCTAGCCAGTCTAGTTGTCTTAGATTCAAACAGTGATGGGTTCTAAAAGGAGAGCCTGTAGAAAATTTAGCAATATTATTATAGGATGCTGCTAGATTGTTGAGGTTGTTTTTAGAGAGATTGGTGTATACAAGAGAAGCATAGAGTACAGTGGAGATTAGGTGAGTTCTGGCTACAACGGTCCTAGCTACTGGTGTAAGATAGGGTTTAATTCTGTAAAGGGATCCTAGTTTTTTGTTAGCTAATTTTATTGTGTTGTTTATGTAAGTATCAAAGTTCAGATTGTTGTCCATTGTTATTCCTAACAGTTTAGTGGTTGGGTCAGGAGAAATAAGAGTACCGTTGTTGGAAGTGAGAGTGAAATGTAAAGAGGTGGACTTTCGGGTTGGTGTGAAGAGTAACAGTTTAGTTTTCTTGGGGTTTAGGAGGAGGCAGCAGTGTGAGAACCATTGTTCTACAGTGTTGAAAGCTTTTTGGGTAAGAGACTGAAGTTCAGTTTGAGAAGTGGCTGAACAGATTATAGTAGAGTCTATATAGTAGAGTCAAGAAGGAGGCTTGCTTTCCCTTACTCCAATCCATTCTCCAATAACCCTCAGTAGAGATTTACATCCACCTATAAGTACCATATTGTAGTCGGCTCTTGTTAATTAATACCCTTGGATTCCTCTACCTCATTCTGTACTGATTGGATACCCCTGCTTTGGCATATAGAATTGCTTCCCATCACATATGCCATGTCTAACCTTTTTAAATCGTGTTTTATACTCGACATCTTTTTTTTTCTCAACATAATACGTTCCTTTTCTGCTTCTTCTGTAACACTTCATATTATAGCTTTATTTACTGTTTCATAGCCTTTTTGCTAGCAATCTTACATTGGTCTGTGAAATTGATAATCTACAGTTTTTCTCCACTTGGCTGCACTTACAAATAGGCCCTGACTATAATCTTATGTTTTTACTTTAACAGTCTAGTAAAATTTGTTGTCTGTCAGCCTGTATAAATATATGATTAAATGAATAGGTCAAGCCAACCATCAAGTCTTGGCACGGTATTGCTTTGTAGACACTTCTAACACTGCATAAGTTGTCTGTTTAACTGAGTTCCTCTACCTGAGTAAAAGGAATATTTTCCACTTATAATTTGTTTATGTTTCTCTAGCTTGTGTTTTAAGGCCTGTCTGCTTTGAATGTATGGAAGCTACGCAGTGGAATCAGCATGTGAAACAGTTAATACATGATCATACCAGTTTGCCTCTGACTATTTAATCATTTAATCGTATTAATTTAAACATCCCCTTTCCTACCAAAGGTCATTGTGTGCAACAGTGATGAGAATGGAAATTTGTATGAACCTGTGAACTGCGCTGTTGCAATGTTTATTTTTAATGTTTTGTTCCTTAGTGCAGAAATGACATCAGAAGGCTTCATATTAATAATGTCTAAGAATATTTTATGTAAAAAAGGGTGATGGTTGAATCTATATACCAAGGAAAAGGTGCTTGCAGTTGTTAGAGAATTTATATTATCTGTCTATAAAAATAAATTATAAGCCTTTAAGCTACCGAAAAATATCTGCAAGCAACTGTTCTTTTGGCTGTGATATACATAATCTGTATTACTCATTCTGAATATTCACTTTGTGGTCAATCACTGGGAAACAGGAAGAAAAAGAAAAAAATGCCATAATAGCTACATCCATTTGTGATGCAAATACTTTAGTTCTACGTGCATAGAAGTGTCACTGTGCATTAGTTGTTTTAATAATTGCAGTTGTTTAGGAAATTCCTTTATTATTAAATATTTCTTACACAGATAAAAATGGATAGACAACAATGCACAACAGGCCTCTGGTTTTTCCACAAAGGAACATTAATGAGGTTCAAACTCATGAGCAACACCGACTCTCTCAAAAAATTCAGTTGTTTACTGGGACCTGCAAAGTAATAACTGCAAAGTATCAATTCATGCTCTAGTTTTGCTTTTGCATACAAAGGAAGTGTGAGAGATGGTGTAATTAAACATATGTGTACTGATGGCAAGCATTATTTATTTGTTTACTTTTATCAGTGTTCTTGACTTTTTATCACCTGCTTGCATTAGTCACTGGTTGTCTTCAGCAGTCATTCACTAATTTGCACTTTCATTTCCATTAAAACAATAAAGATGGAGCTAACCAGCTAAAGTATCCTATTTAATTAGAACTTTAAAAACTGTAAATATATCTCAGTAACAAACATAAATGCTTTCATCCTTTAAATTACAGACTTCATCAGATAAAGTAACTAATCATATGACCGAATATATAAAGACCAGCCGCATAACAGTTTGAATTTGGAGCCAGAATACTTAAAGGTACATGCAGCAACTTCGTTCCTTGTTAACAGCATTGTAATATTTAAGAGAACCAAATAACACTATACTTAATTGCTGTGCTATATGACTGGAAAATGTTAAAAACCTGATGGAACTGAATAAGAAATGAGATCACAATAATTATAATAAAAATTATTTGTAGTATATTTTCATTTTCAAAAGACTTGGGATCAAAATAATGCCATTAAGTCCTGGAAGCATGGTGGCATTTAAAAAGTTGCTTTCTTTTACTAAAATGCTCCATGAACCACCTTTTGGATTTGTATCCACCTTTTCTAACATGGTGAATTATAAGTTATGGCCATCACTACTGGCAATATATTTGTACAGAGGTGCAGGAAGTTGTTAAAGACTGGGGGGCAGAGGGCGACAGGGGCACTTAGTGATCTAAAAAAGGCAATTTTTTAAAACTATTTACTACCACAACATAGGTTCACTTGGAGGACATTTTAAGCTTAGAAATGTCCATTTTGGTGCTTGAATTAACATTTCTTGATTGGTCTTACCTATCCCATGGCTGATAATTACATATTAGCCCTAGTGAGAATAAATGTGATCACACTATAGATAATTTGAGGGGATCCATGTAAGAGATGCAGCATGTAGGAACTGCCTCTATCCATTAGTGGCATGAGGGGCAATCCTGGAGTACATTTTCTATTACACATCCTCAGATCCAAGTTGCATTTGAATATGGACTGGGATGAGCACTGTTTTACTTAAATGGATAGTCTGTTCTGGATATATATATATATATATATATATATATATATATATATATATATATATATATATATCCATCTCTCCACAACATTCAGTTTAGATACCTGGACTGAGTATTTCTGATGCCATTTGGCTTGCTGGTGTTCATTAGGTCCATGTGTATTGGGTTGGAGGATGCCTTTTATGCCAGGCACATAGGGTACTGAGTATAGTGATAAATGTTTGAGGTGGTCCATGTAAGACCTATTGTTTAGGACTTGTATCCTTTTAATAAGGTATCAGTGTGGGTATTCCAATTGTTGTATGGGTCTGGACAGATATATGCCAAAGTGGGCTTTATACAAAATGTATTATTTATTTATTTTACATTTGTTTACCGGGCTAGTCTAACTGGATACATGTCCGTAGAGGCCCAGGGAGATAAGCTCCTAGGTAAGACAACGAATTTAACACAATTCTATCTACGGATATAGAAGACAAATAAATTCTATTTACAGTGCCAATTACAGGTTATCATAGTAAAAAAATAACAGTGTAGAATACAGGCATAACAAAGGCTGCAGTTAAAATCCCAAAATTTACAGTGTAGAATACAGTCATAGCAAATGGAAGTAATATAGATTAGGTGTTCTAGAGATAGTTAGTAGAACTAGTTTTATAAGGAAGAAGTTTCTTTAGATGAGTAGATGGGATGGGAATGATTGACCTAATGAGGGCTTTTTAAAGGGGGAGAATAACATCTTTAGCTCTAGTCACAATCAATTTGTTTATAAGCTGTGCAATATAGAAAGACGTTTTTTTATGACTCTGGTCACATGTTGGTCAAAAGTTAGGTCACTTTACACACAAGTTCTCAAATGCCATACAACTGGGTCAGCTCTCAGGGGGCATTGTCAATTTGGCAGTACCCTGGAGTAGATGACTTCCCAAAGGATATAATAATGTATCTCTTGGAGTTTAGCTTCAATTCATGCTTTTGGCACCAGTTATTGTTTAGGACAAACCTTCCTGCATGATGGTTAAGTTATTTGTGGATTCAGTAACTGCTCCTAGCTTGCAGTCATCTCAAACTTAGTTGGCCAAAGCTATTTGGTATTTCCTTTTACTTTTGAGATGTATATGCCAACTCTTGCATCCTGTGAGCAAGCATACATGTATACGTTCGTTGATTCACCTTCCTGATTGTATTAAACTAATTGTATTAAATTATATTCCTTGTATAATACAGCACCACTTGTTAGACTGTTTTAAATTTGTGGTTTGGAACAGTTTTCTAGTAAGAAATGAAACAAAATGTATGAACCAATAATGACAAAACTACCCATTTCAGAAAATTTCAACCATAAAAGGTCACTCAAACCTCTATCATTACAATCCATCAATATAAGTAAATATGCAAAATCTCTGCAGAAGTAAGTCATCTAAATAATTCCACATTAAAGGGATCTGTAACTAATGAAGAGGTTGCTGCTAGCAAACAATTTTGTATTTCATTGTTTCATCTACAAATAAAGTACCTGTTCCCCTTGAAGAATAAATTGTCTATGCTATATTAAAAAATGATAAGCTAGTAATTTTGCAGTGGGGAATGGATGGCAAATTGATAACAGGTTCATAGTTACTAGGTAACTCCTCCAAAGGAGGACATTTATAGGACTGCAACATCCACTCCCATTAAAGTACAACACAGTATAGTATCAGCGATCCATCTGCACACTGTGGGAGTGGAACCCACAGTCTTCTGCATCAAAAGCAAGTATACTACCTGTTGTGCTACTAACAATGCAAACAACTTAGCATAAGTAGCATTACACTTCTCTTTCCCTGAACCTCTCAGCTCCTTGTAAAATCCACTTGACAATCAAGTAAATCTCTCAACTTCGCAGCACAAAAAAACAGGAAAAGCCAACATTTATTTTGGGGAGGGGGGCAAAGGCCCAAAATCAGGGACATATTTTAAATATTGCTTGTATAATCTTAGAAAGTTGCTAAAATAAAGTGTTTTGTGTTTCCTGGTTTCCTGAAAGATAGGAAGACAAAAACTTAAAGAGCTGTCATTAGTTAGTGAATTCAGTTCTCACTGATTTGCCAGAAAAACACAAATTTTAAGAGGCACAGACCAAAAGTATGAGCCAAATACTCTGTGAAGATCTGGACAGTGGAGAGATATGGACTCAACTCCCTGAATCACAAGTGGTGGTATGGGCAGAGAATTTAGGCACTTGTTTGAGCCTGAGTAACACTAACCACCAGGTATACCTAACTGGGGCATTTTACACAAACACACACACACACACACACACACACACACACACACACACACACACACACACACACACACACACACACACACACACACACACACAGTGGAGCAGCATAACTTCTGCAAATAAAAGAACAAAACTCTCCTTATTGGCATGACTTTGGCTCTGGCAGCACCAAAAGAACAGCAGCAGCACAATTCCTGTAACACAGAGCAATAAGAGAACAAGAACAGCTGGTTTAGTTAGTGTAACTTCCATGTGTGAATCCACGTTAGCGTGAAAACTGCACTTCATTAATTTTTTCCCGACAGGTTATGCAGCTGTAAAAGTGTGGGGGGAGGGGCTCTTCCCCCGGCTCTATGGTTCCAGCACCCATGTATTTGTACAGGGCATTTGCAGATTTAGCTTTAGTGATATTGTACATATATATATATATATATATATATATATATATATATATATGTGTATGATATTGTATATATATTCATATACTTGCTGTTTCAATTTACATTCAATTTTTCCTAGGTAGTATGCGGACCAATGGATACAACAAGCTGCATACATGACCTCTGAAGTGGAACAATTAAAGTGCTCTGAAATTTGTATCGTCTTATTGCCCACAGTAGCTTCATCACTATGGTGTATGTAGTGACATTATGTATAGGCAACATATTTTGACATTTTATCACTGTGACATGACCAGGTGCTAGATAAGTTGCCAAAAAGGTTTTTAAAACTGGACTCATGTTTTTAAATAATTTTTGGACGTGCACCAAGCTGCTCATATATGACTTTATCACCAGAGATAAGTTGTTAGTTTTTGTTAAAATATCAGATATTTGTTAGCTATCTATAAAAGTGGTGATAAAAGATGAATGCCCATAGTGTGAATCTCTTCTGTGCAAATTACGGTAATGGTTACCATCATGTAAAGTCTGTGTCAATTGGCCTGATATTTGCATTTGAGACCGAGCTCTTTGATCAAAATTATCTTCACTTTCATAATTTGAGTCCAGTGGATGTAATAGAAGGGCATAAACACCTGAACGCCTCTTATGAATTACTTCCTTTTTTAACTCATCGATGAGCTGTACAGGATATCGTCTGTTGGCAAACATGAGGGTGAGGGTATTACATTCATCTATCATTTCCCACTAATACATCTTAGATGGGAGAATAAGTGACAGGTTGAGGGGTATTAAGCTCCACCCTCCTTTTGTTTCTCTAATGAGGCATAGAGCAAAGAGAGTGAGTCATGAGTCCATTGACACACCCAGGAGAACATGTGCCGGAGTGTCTGATGCAGCAAACCTGCTTTCACCATGGGCCTCTAGTCACCACAAAACGCAGCTCTTCTGCTGTTAGAGGGGAGTTTGGTCTCTAGCAGCACACTTCCTGTCCTTCTCATTGTACCATCTTGCATGCAGCCCTCTTGTAGCATATATACTGATAACATCATACAGGTGAGCTGTTCCTGTGCATCACTGGACTAGCAGGTCTTTGATTTTATTGTACTTTCAACTATCTTAAAGCTTTTACCGACAAGAAAAAACTCACACCTCTTACTACTAGTACTTCTAAAGTAAATGCTACATTAGATATCTAGTATGTGACATCAGCTTTCTTATTTTATTAGAAAGTCAACAGATGCCTTAGGTACACAACACCCCCACTCCCCACATAGAATTTTACGTTACATAGTTATAACTAACTGTACAACTATGTCTCATGAGTTTTGAGAAATTAAGCAGCATTAAAACTATTGCCTCAAACTGTTTTCTTTCTTTTTAATTAAGTACATAAACCTGAGTGGTTTCATTCTCATCCTATTGTAATATACATGGTATTGACTGCCTCGAGCGTCATTAAAACTGCCTTGAGTTAATGTAACACCACCCTTTATAACCGCAGCTTTACTAGCAGTAGATGGCAATAGTTCAGTTAAAGGCTGCAGAGTGAGATTTAGTAACTAATGTTGTTGCTACAATAAAGAGGTTACTGCAGTCCTAGATATTTCCTTGTTGATTACATTCAGCACAACGTACAGCACAGATACTTTTTTTAGCAACTTCTGTAAGTATCTTCTGTTCCTATGCTGGAGCATTTCATCTTCTTGTAACATGGATGATCTTTGCTGTGCATGATGTTCTATTTCAGTTGTGTGAATGTATGCCTTATGACCCCAGTTTTGATCGGTAGTCATCCTCACCCTTCTTCTTCCTCTAACAATAAAACACTTTATGCAGTTCTATCAGAGACCGGTTTCTGCTTCCATTGCTTCCTTTGAAGAAACCCTTCCATTGATTGGTTACTGTTTGACAGTAATACTGAGAATGGTGTGGGAAGCATTGTAATGGGCCTTCTCCCCATCAACTCAGCTGGTGAAAGTCTAACAACTTGCAAAGATAACCCATAATGGCAGTTAGCAGCCTAGCTAGTTAGCTGAACCACATTTCTTCCAGATATTTTTGACCTTCAAGTCTCTTAATCCTGTTAACTACAGCATGTTAAAATACTTCTGGCAGTGAATTATAATTCATACCAGATGTGATGTCCCTATATTTTTTGCAGAATATTTAAACTCTTGATAAGTGAATCAAAAGGGAACTGTACTGTTTGTTACTGACCACTGGTCAATGCTCAGAATGTTGAATCTGCATCCTGTCTCAATGAAGATCAAAATAGCCAGAATACAGGTGTTTAGTTTCCCTCATTTCTCCCACTTCTCTAAATCTGTAATATCCTAGAGTTGGTGTTTGCACACATCTATTTATCTATCTGTATGTATATGTCTGTGTATATATAGATCTACTTCAGAATGTCGACAGTCCGGAATGTCGACTTTCATATGTCCGACACCATATGATCAACAGTCCAGAATGCCGACATCCTGAAATACAACCACCACCCACCTGGAAACACAGTAAAACTGTGTTATGCAGGGATGCAAGCCCCCCTGCACCCCCTCACACCCCCTGCTACTTAATTATTCTCACTCCAAGATTGCACTACAGTGGAGGAAAGGGGAATCTACAAGTCCTGCACTGTAGCGGGATCTCCGCTATCAGTTGTCGGCCTTTCAAATGTTCAAATTTATGTTATCGGCCATATGAGTTTCGAACATTTATATATATATATATATATATATATATATATATATATATATATTATATATTATATATTATATGTTATATCATTTATTAGTGTGTGTGTGTGCGCGTGTGTGTGTGTGTGTGTGTGTGTGTGTGTGTGTGTGTGTGTGTGTGTGTGTGTGTGTGTGTGTGTGTGTGTGTATATAGATATATATATATATATATATATATATATATATATATATATATATATAGTTTGAAATGGTAGGAACTTTAAATGAAAATTTGTTTTCTGTTTTGCAATGTTTGTAGTATACCTACTGACCTCCTGAGGATTTAAATGTTTTGGGTTTGAATAATCCTTTGTCGAGTACAAGAGATAGTATTACTCATAGTGGACCCAAAATACATAACTTGTTCTGCTAAACCATATCTCTCAAAAATGAATTTCAGTGTATTGATCACAAAACAGCAGTGAGATCTTTCAGACACATCACTTTGATATATTTGGAATGATATTCAACACAATCTAGTAAACTGAGGTTATTGAACTGGAATACATTGACTCCTACATTTAACTATGATTTCATGATTTTCCCTTTCTGATTGTGATTGATGGATATGTGACAGACTGAAACCTTGTACCATTTATTCTATATGGATGGTCATGTCTAGCCAATGTATATTGCATCTGGCTCTGTCTTTACCGTTCAGTTTACAAAACTCAGATTCTTAAATGAGTGGGTAGGATGATTTTTATCACCTTTACACATAAGTCACTGATTGTATGATAATTTATCTCTGAACATGAAATATGGCTCATTTAGCAGATAATTTGAATTCACATTATGTGGCAATCCTGTCATAAAAAATTTATGTAACAGTTGCATCTTTGTTTCTTCTCTAGTTTATTTGTTTCTTTGCTTACCCATGTACCCTTTGTTAACCAGGTTAACCCCACTAGGCCAGTGCCTTTATTAGAAGAAACCTAAGGTGGTATTCATAATGACTAGTTGCATGTTTCTTAGCAATTAGTATTTGAGTCACAGCCCAAAGCATTTCTATGACTTCTTCCAGCAAATATTCTTGCATTTTCTAAAAAAAATGTTTTTCTAAATGTATGTGCTATATACATGCATTTTCACTGGTTTGTGCTTCACCTCCACCCTCATAACTCTGAAGAGATGACAAAGTCCTCTATAAAGCATATGGTGGCACATGTAAAGATGTTTTGAAAATGCTCTAAAGGGTTATTGTCAGACTAATTTGATGTGTTTCTCATTGGTATAGCCATGAAAGTTTTAATACCCAAACACTACAGCAGGCATTTTTATTTCTTTCTGAGCACTCCTTGTTTGTGCATCGAACAGTTGTCTTGATGCAGAGACAACAAGCTTGCCTTGCTTCTATAACATTACTCATAGACATTTCCGGATTGCATTAACTTTTCACATAGCTGGCACAGCTTTATCATAGCACTTCAAAACTGGTACAATAGTTCCCAGCCCCTTTAACAATTCAAAGCTTTAAGCTTGATTGTGTGACTAACTCTATACTGCTTCATGTTCTAGCAGCTTTCTTAGAAGGACAGTTATCTGCAGTGAGTGAAATGAAGTCTGCCAGATATTGTGCCATCCTTAAGAATTGAGTTAGGGTGGCTTTGTCATTTGGAGTGTGCATGTTTACCATGGTGTGCACTTTGCAGTTCAGGCTGTAAACTATTTCCCTTAAGTAAGTGATGCAACTAATTCTAAGATCTAACACCAATCTGACATTTTGCCTTTTTAAGCTTCGTACTTTGAGACGATAATCTGTAGGGCGGCCACGGTGGTGCAGTGGTTAGCATTGCTGCCTCACAGCAAGAGGTTCTCCGGTTCGATCCTCGGCTGGGGTGCCTTCTGTGCAGAGTCTGCATGTCCTCCCTGTGGTCGCGTGGGTTTCCTCCGGGTACTCCGGTTTCCTCCCACATCCCAAAGACATGCTGCAGGTGGATTGAACACTCTAAACTGGCACTAGGTGTGCGTGTGAGTGTGCCTTCTGTGGAAGGTTGGGCGCCGGGCTGGCAACTCGACACCGTAAAACTCCACTGCCATTCAATGTGCGGACAAGGTGATCCGCTGTGGCGACCCCTAACCGGGAAATAGCCGAAAGAAGAAGAAGACTTTGAGACGATAATCTGTCCACTTCTCAGCTCTGTTAACTCTTGTGATTTTGCCTTGTAGATCCTCAAACTAAAATACCATCACTTGTACTCACAACACCCTCAACTCCCTCAATCATGTCAGCTGCAGCATGTTAAAATATGTGTGGCATTGATACAATCCTAAAAGATGGACTTAATTTGTATTTACCCAAAAAGGTATTAAATGTTCACAGTTTTGAGCTTGATTCAGCTAATATAATTTGAAAACAAACATGCTTTCCATGTAAAACAAAGTAGCTTGGCATTGTTTGTAATGGAGCTGCTTCTTCAAAGGTCTGTCAAGGGTATTATTCTCTCGTCATCCATTTATCGAGATAGTGTGGATCTCTGCAAGTCTTTGCTTCAACTTGTTTGACAACTTATTTCTGCAGTATTGTTTACATATTGTTAATACTTGTTTCTTTCAGAGTTTATTTCAGTATTTCTTGCACTGAGTTGCACTTTGCACCTTGTATGTATATGTATATTTACTTTTTTGTCTTGTTCTTAATAGTTGTATGTATGTCATTTATGTAATTCATATTTGAAGAGACACTGAAACAAGAGTCAGAATCCTTGTATGCATGCAAACTTGGCCAATAAATGTGATTCTGATTCTGATTCTATAGTCATTATTATGTTGATCCATTTGGTAGGTGATATCTGCCTGATTGTTGTATCTAGCAATTTCATGCAGTTATACTTCTGTTCAATCTTCTATGCAGTAATAATCCTCTTTGGAGCATAGATCACTGGCACTGCTTCAGGGAGTAATGATGTGATACTCTGTCTTCCTATATCCTAGACCCTTACATAAATCAATTACACTTTCAACATCACTAACAGACTTTGCTTTTGTTGCTGCATTTTGGATTGTATACTTTTGTACTTGTAGAGAAGAATTCACTCATTTTTCCTGCATTTTTTCTAATATAATAGATAATTTATCTGTAGAATTCTGAAGACACTGTCTTTTATTTGAAACTGCTACTTTAGTGAAAGTATTAGATAGCTCTTACATTGCTTTTGCCTTAGCATGGCTCAAACATTTGAAATGATGATCTATGAGATCACGTGAATTGTTCTCTCACACATTCTCATAGAACTGCATCAAACAACCAGTTGAGTCTATGTTAAATCAGCAAACACTGACTTATCAACCCTTTAAGAGCTAAAGCTGACAATTTCGAAGACACGGATCAATGATTTTTTTCTCCAGGGAAAATAATCGCTGTTCCACAAAAAAAAAAAAGTTCAAAACACAAAATAAACGTGAAGGGCCTTGCCCCCTCACACTAGCCAATGTGGGGGGCTGGGCCCCCCACACTTTCCCTACTTAAATATACCAACTCTGAGATTACACCACAGTGGAGGAAATGGTAAAATCCCAAAAATGTCCCAGCGATTTTTTTCCGTGGGAAAAAAAAATGGTGTTCCGTGTCTTTGGGATTGTCAGATTTCACTCTTAAAAAGTCGATAAATCAGCGTTCACTATTTTAAGCGTTCACTGATTTAATATAGACCCAACCAGTTTGCACTTTTATATTAGCTGTATACTATGCATTTTGACTATACAATGCATTTCTGTCACTTCGAGTTAATGGTTTGTAGCTGAAAAGTCTCTATCCTTTTGCTAATGCATTCAGATATATAAACATCTTTATTCAGTTCTGTTTGCAAAGTAACAAACTGCATTTTGTGTACTTTATTTTCAACTACACAACTTAACCAGAACTGTCGCAGTGGCTTCAGCCTGTGCCCAACATATGACATTAGCATACTTATACATTTGTCTAGTTTGCAGTTCAGGGATAACATTTTAAATGAAGAATCAGATATCATATCACATTCTCCTTTATATCACTTATACATTGTTTCTATTCCCAAGCTTCTTGGCGACTTTCTTTCAGCCATTCTGAGCTTTTCTGTGTTTATACTGTACATTATTCACAAACTGTATTTTACTATACATACAGTAGATACAAGCATTTATTTTTCCCCCCAAAAAATTATTGAGTTTTACAGTTTAAACAAAGGAAATATAAAAACCAATGAGGTAATGTATAGATATATATTGAAACATTGTGTTACTGTTGTACAACCAAAATGAAGTAAATACAGCATGTTTTAACTAGCAATTAGGTATATACACAAAGAGAAGTGATAAACATAGAAAAACTGCAAGGTGTAATGACTATGATATTCATAGATGAAAAAGTTAACATATCTGAGTATCTCTGCTATTGCTGACAAGTAAAAGTTAGTCTATAATACAAAATAACTAAACTAATCTATAGTAAAAAGGGGGAGAGGAAAGATGGGAAAATAAAACCAGTGGGATATGAACCATAATTACCTATGTACACTATTTACAAATAGATGTCACTCGTTAAGTAGTAGGAGTTCCTAGGAGATAGATAGATTTAGAGGTAGGGGTTATCGAGAGTAATTTAAGTAACATAGTGGTTTATGGACTCCAGGTTAGATATATAAAGACAGTGAGTAGAGGTGAAAAGATAGCGATGTATTTAGAGCCTCATTTACTTTTGTGGTAGTGCTCTATAGATGTTTCGGAGTAGAGGTTAGGTTGAAGGCGGAATCTTAGTCTTTTTGGATTAGATCTAGTAATAACTCCCAGTATCCTTGAAAGTAGTGTCTTTTTTTTTTGAGGAAGTATTGACTAATTTATGAGAGGATAAGAATTTGACAGCAAGTTTTTGGAAATCAACCCAGTAGATTTGCGATTTAACAATCCAGTTTTTGGTTATATAGCATTTAATGAGAGCACACATTGTAATAAGAATATGTTTAAAGATACTGGGAAGATTACCATGAGTGATATGAAGAACTGCAGATTTCCACGAGAAGGTGGATTTTTCATAACCTATTTTTTCTAATTTGGCTCTCAGGGAGCTCCATAATTTATAGACTCTCTTGCAACTCCAAAATATGTGTAGAATGTCAGCTTTTTCGTTAGGGCAAAAAGGGCAATAGGGAGAATACTTGGAATTGAAATTGCTTAGGATGGATGGTGTGTAACAGGCCTTGTTATTAATCATGTCTGGGTATAAATTAAGTGTTTGAAAAGGGTAAGTTTAAATGTATTTTTTATATCCAGCCTTTTATCTTCAGAAGATATTTCTTGAGTTTTATCTTGCCAGTTAGGTGAGAAAAGGAGAGTGTTTTGGGTTTTTATAGCCGCAGTTAGTTTGCATGCTTTGGAGACATTCTTATTCTTAAAGGTCAGAGTTTTGATAATTAAACTGGCTGTTTTTATGTCTTGTTCATTAATTTTAACTAAGGAAAATTTGGTTGTTAAGGGGGTCCCTAGAGATCTAAGAATAATCTTGTATTTTTTGGGGACATTTAGCTTCTTCCATAAGTCTGTTATATTGTATTGGTTTAATTTGTATAGACTCCAGACCTTGATGTCTTTAATTAGAGGGAACTCGGCTAAGTTTATTGGTTGGTTGCTGATTTTTAGGTTGGGGTTTAAGTGGATAGGTTGTATGAAGTCAAGAGTAGGGAATAGATTAAATAGTTTTAAAAGTTGCGGATTATGTGTTTAAGGAGGGGTGGAAACTGGTTATGGAGCAGTATTTTAGATTAAGGAAGGGGAGAGATTTCAGAGTAATGTTGTGAGATTTAATTGTATTGGCAATTTGGATCATTCTTCCAGAGTTTATAACTATATAGTAAAGTTTGAAGTCAGACAAGCCCAAGCCTCCTTTATCTTTAGAGAGTGAGAGTTTATCATATTTAATTCTAAAAGATTTAGGGTGCAAAATAAATTTGGACAGGGCTTTTTCCATTGTTGTGAATAATTTTGGGGTGACAGTCAGAAAGATTGCATTAAGCTGAAAAAGAATTCTAGGTAGAACATTCATTTTGATGATACTAGTTTTTGATAGTAGGGATAAATTTATGTTCTTCCATCTCAATATGTCTTTTGCGATAGTTGACCAAGTGTGTAGTAAATATTTTTTAAAGTCTCATTGGGGTCATGTGTGTAATTTATGCCTAAATATTTTAGTTGGTAAGTGGGTTTGATCTCAGTATCCAGGAAGTAGAACTCTTTGTGGCCAATAGGGTTTATAGGGAATATGTATGATTTGCTAGGATTAGTTTTATAATTAGTTATGGATGAGAATGACTCTAATGAATTTAGCAACTTATGTAGGTTTGTGCTAGGGAGTTCAAAGTATAAATTAAGATCATCAACAAAAGCAGACAATTTGAGGTTTACATTAAAATTGTAGGTATATGATGATAAGTTTTTTGGGCTATAAATAAAAGTAAGGGTTCCAGATAAAGATTAAAAAGGTAGGGAGAAAGGGGGCATCCTTGTCGTGTTCCACTGGAAATTGTAATGGGGTTAGACCTGGGTTTGTTTATGTATAGAGTAGTGGTGGCATTTTGATATAATACTTTTATGATGTTGCCCCGGGAAAAGCCGAAAGACACAAACAAACTTTTATGATGGTAATGAAATCCTGTGGTATCCCAAAGCAAGGTAGAGTATTAAATAAAAAGTTTAAATCTACCCTATCAAAAGCTTTACTGGCATCTACGGTTAGGGCATAAAGGGGGGGGGGTATCTTTACCTAGGATCCTAATCAGGGAATCTAGGAGAAGAGTGTTATCATAAATTTGCCTATTATGCATAAAACCAAGTTGTTCTTCTGATATTATCTGGGGAAGAATTTTTCCCCAATCTATTACTGATGACATGAGATAATATCTTAAAGTCCATGTTAATAAGGGTGATTGGTCTATAATTGCCTGGGTCTAGAGGGTCAGAGTTTGGTTTGAGAATTAGAATGTTTTTTGAATTATTTTGATATCTGTCGGTTATACCAAAATGAATGATGTAGGTGAATATTTTTAGCAGAATTTTGGAAACACAGTCAGAGAAATTTTTTGTAAAATTCTGCCATGTACCAATCAGGGCCCGGAGCTTTGCCTAATTTGAGTCTGTTAATAGAAAGTTTAATTTCATCTAATTCGAGGGGAGATTTTTGGAGACATGTTTGGGAATCATTAAGTTGTGGGAATACCAGGTTATGAGTAAATTCCTTGAATTGTTTTCTAGAATCCTTATTGGGGAGATTGTGTATGCTTTTGTAAATTATAATGTCATAGTCAGTGTGCTTTAATGTTTCTTTATATTTAATTTCCTTTATCTTGGGTGGCCATTTTTGATATTAATTAGATTGGCAAGTGTTTTGGAGGGAGTTTGTGTACATTCTGAGTATTTATATAGCATTTTTAGTTTAGCAAGTGAATGTTTTTTCAAGTAAAGGTTGTAGAGCTGTTTTTTGCAAATCAATCATTGTTTTATGGGCCTCTTTAGAGTAGCTATGTTGAGGTTTTTGTTCAGCTTCTTTTAGTTATAGTTCTAATTTGACTTGGGAGGCATTGCTGTTTTTCTTACACTATGAGGCTTTTTGAATTATATAACCTCTTATAATAAATTTGGTAGATTCCCAATGTATGTCGTAGGGAGTTTGGGTAAGTGTAAGGTCCCTTTCAAGTTGGGTGAGAGTGGTCTTAATTTCTTTTATCACTTCATCAACTTGTAAGATGTTTGAGTTTAAGGTCCGATTGTTAAAGATGGAGGATCTTGGGTTAATTAAATTGGTGTTTATAGAGATATGAATTTTAGAGTGATCTGATATAGATCTTGGGTGGATCTTGTAGTGTATTTTGTGATGAGTGAGGGCTTGTGAAATTAAGAAAGCATCTATTCTTGACCAAGATTTGTGTCTTGACGAGAAGAAGGTAAATCTATTTATTGATTCATCATGTTACAAATACGTGTAAGGGTCTACTAATTCAAAAGTGTTTTGCAGTTCATCTAGAGCTATGGTAGTTTGTTGTGACTGATTATTTTGTGAGACCCGTCTTTATCATGGGTTCATTAAAGAGTATCATTCACCCCCTGTAATAATGTAATGATTCTGATATTTAGATGGAATGTTGAACATATCATAGATAAAGATGTGTTGGTTGGAGCAAGGGCCATAAATGTTGAGAAAAAGAATAGGTTTAACTAGTTTTGGATAGGTGCAGGTAAAAAAGCACCATCTGCCATTGGGGTCTGATTTTGTGAAGAGAATATCTCTTGAAAAGAATTACTGATAATGATAGCTACCCCCTTAGATGAAGTGTTATGACTGGCTCCAATGATACGTTTGAACCATTTCCTTTTCCTGTCATTATTCCAAAGCTCATCTGTCATATGAGTCTCTTGTAGACATGTTATATTGCATCTGTTTTGAAATATAAGGTGCATCATTAAGTTTCTATTTTTTTCCTGGAATTCATTTATATTCCATGAATCAATTGTTATCATTATAACAATTTATTTTTTTTTATTCTGGCAGTTGCTTAGCTTAACCCTTGGGAACAATTGGAAGAGAGATGAACCATCAATTTTAAAGGAGATTTTAAGTAGAGTGACATCTAATCCCCTAACTCCTAATCTGGTGCCTATCCACCCATCCCTCTAGAAAAGTATTTTGTTTTTCTCAGTGGGTGAAATGCTATGTAGCAGAGGGACAATCAAATAACAGCTTAACTTGTTCCAAATGTAAACAGCCATCTAAAATACACAAAGCTGCTCCTGATATAATGCCCTGAAAAAGGGAGATTATGCAGCTTAGCCCTTACCTGCATGGTGCATACAGAGTATTTTGCACATCTAAACCAAACTATTATAAATAGCTGTTAATACAACGAGTAGATAAGAAGTTAGAATATAACATTTCCAGGGAAGGTAATTTTTTAGTTGACTGTAGCAATCAACTATAGATAACATGTAAGAGGGGTGAGGTTAGACCTTCCCTAGTGATCATGTTGTGCCTAGAGAATTTCTAACTAGTAAGAACGTTTAACTTTTAGTTTAATCTGTTTAGATGAAACAGAGTAGTATTAGCAGAGGAGAAACATTAAGGTAATAACCAAAATGTATTGGGTCATTCAATTTAAGTGTCTAATGATGAGTATAAGACTTTTAGATGTAGCCCTGTTTGGAAGAAATACATAAGGAGGTTTGGGGCCAACAATAAAGGGAGTATATATTTATGTTAGTGTGTAAAAACACCATGTGTAACATACGTAAGAGGAGACCCCATTAAAACATGTAATAGATGAAGGTTTAGACATTAGTCTGGTAACAGTGCAATGATACTCCACCTTACTCCACTTTGAAGATAAAAAAAGACAGAATAACATAGTGAGCCATACATAGTATAGTGAGCAATATATATTATGTGAATACATCTACAGGACTCATTACTGCCCAGCATCACTATGAGTTAACAGAAGGCAATATTTTGATTACTGTAACCCAATAACGCATGCAGTTAATACTTTGTCATTTTAACACATGCTACTGTACAGTAAACTTAGTGACTAACCCTGAATAACAAAAGATGACTCCTACATTAAACATAATTATCTCGGTTGCTTTGTAGAGAATCAGCGGGTGCAAATCACAGGTTTCTCTAGCTCTCAGTAAATAAGACATCAGTGTTTGGACAGTGCACCTACGATTGCTGAAAAAACCCGGTGGTTAGTTAGTACTTTGATATAGAAAACAAGTTGGATGACATTAAAAGTACAAAAGGCCAAGGGACTGTCTGCTAATCGGGAGATATGCTCTGGATGCAGAGATTTGCTACTAGCTCTTGAGCAACCGCCTTCTTTGCTAAGAGGGAGGAATTATACCAAACCGATCTTGACATCACGACCATATACTTTACAGCAACAAAATGCGATTGCAATGCCCTTGCAACCTGCACAGCTATCTGGGGAAGTTACTAATAGTTCTGTAGCAAATCCTCTCTTACCAGGCTTAAGTCACGTTTGACCTTTGCAAATACTTTCACTGCTTCAATAGATCGATTTACTTTTTTTATAAAAAAAAAAAAAAAAAAAAAAAAGGAAAACCAGTGTTTCTGACAGTTTCCACTTGTATATTGATCTCAGTGAGGTTAGGGAGCAGGAAGTGATGTAGATAGAGTGCCAGGAGTAGGGGGAGGTTAGAGTTCAGCACAGCATCGTACATGGAGGAGCCTTCTGGGATATGAAATGTTGCAATACTGAGTTTTACCGGGAATGTGACATTTTAATAATTAGTTGAACTAGGAATGCCTTAAAAAGGAGGTTTCATGAAGAAAACTGCAGAGATCTTCCCCTTTTATTTAATGACTTTGTAAGGTAGGTCAAGTCATGCAGGATTATATTTGAACAGGTGTAAAAACATGGATTTGGCCTCCGCAGGGGTCTCAATTTGAATTTTGTTGTCTTTATAATAGAAAATTAGTGTTGCTGGGTATCTCATCTGGAAGCGGATATTGTTTTCCAGTAGGTACACACAATATTTGGAAAGATTCTGTCATTTTTGCTTGTATTCTAAAGGAAGTTCTTGTAGGAGGGTAATTTTATGTCCTCTCCATGTAGTGTTCTTTTTTGATTTAAAGGCTGATATTAAACTCTGAACATGTGCAGAGTTTAAGAGTCTAACATACATTTGTCTTGTAGTTTCAGCAATTTGGGTATGTCTGACAGATCTGTGAGCTCTTTCAATGATTATTTCATTCATTAGGTCTTTGTTGTCAAGAAGTGAGCTAAAGATCTCCTTTATTGTTGTACTGAGATGGGTATTTTCAACGGCTTAGGAATTCCTCTTATTATAATGTTGTTCAGATGACTTCTAGCTTCAAGATCTAGGATTTTTTGATGCGTGTCTTTGATGGCAGTGTCGCTTGATTGCAGATTTTGTTTTATTTCTTGGATTTTGATTTCATTATCCATAGTTTTAGCTTCATTCTGTTCCAGGTGCCTCATTATTTGATCCAGATTATATCCGAACGAGGTAAGTTTGTTCGAGAAACCATGAATTTTAGTTTGCAAAGGCTGCAGAGCTATTTTAAGGTCTTCATTTGTGAGAGACTGATCTTGTCTTGACCTAAGGGCAGGCTTTTGGGTGTTCTGCTGTAGTTTATTAGTTTTCTGCCTTTTAGTGGAGGTATCTTTTTCTGATGAAGCTATTAGAGACAATTTTGTTTTAGTAATTTGAGTTTCCATTAGATCAGCTTGATTAGCCATTACAATTGTATAGTTTTGATTAATTAGGCAGTAACTAGAGGTAGTTTTAAAGTTTTGTTTACAGATAAGAATATCCTTAGTTCTGTTGTTTCTTTGTTTGCTTATTTAGCCTCAATTACAGGGAAGCATCCACACCATGCAGTTCAGGCTGCAGTATCCAGTGAGTAGATTTTAAAATGTAAGAATGTTTTTTCTTCTAAAAAATAATGATAAAGAGAGATGATTCTTATTGCCTGCAGTCAATCATTTCTGTTTTTTGATTGTTCCCTTTGTAGGATGAGCCAGTAATAAGTTAGATATTGATCAAAGTTTCAGGAGCAGCACAGCTTATGTGCTTGCAGACCGTCCACCATCTTGGAAGTGACCAGATACAAGCATTTCTGATTTTATTTGATCATTCGATCCATACACATTAATATTTAGCTGCGGTACTCTTACATTTTAAACATATTCTAGTAAAACAATTATTGCCTCCCCATGCTTTATCAGGTCTGATGTCACAATTTTCATACTGGGGTAATTTCTAGTTGCTTATTTTTTGCTAAACACCATTTTGAATACCATGCAGTCACATGTATTGTTACACTAGTTTTTAATGATTTTTGCATTTTATAGATTTGTTTTCCCTTTGTTTTCACAAGCTTAGTCTTGAATACTTCCATCTCCTCTGTTGTAGATATCAACTGCACAATCAACATCTCATAGGTTCAAAGGTTTTAACTAAATTTTATGGCGAATGAGACCATTGAGAAGCTGAGACAAATTGCCCAATATTAAGGGACACTAGCAATGTCCCAATGTTAAGGAGATTTTTCTCCACATATCCACAATGAAAATTTGTAAACACCCTTCCAATCATCCAGACTGGTTTTAAATGTTGCTAGGGAAGAGATATGCTTGGTGGTAAGGACATCCTATTCCAAAAATGGGGTATACATTGGGTTAGGTATCTGTCATGTCGTTTGGTGAAGCTAGTGTGGTAGTACAGGTATATGTCTCTCAGATGGGTGTTTGCTTTACTACTGGTTATATTTAAAAAATGGAATTCAAAGAGTGCTGTGTCTTTTTTTCATGTAAGGCTAAGCAGAGATTACCCCTCATTAATCTGTATAACACTGAACAGAGGGAAAGAGTGTCTAGCCTAATAGACTAGCTAAGCATACTGAGAGTTGAGATCTTTTTGGTGAGCTAGTTTAGGTGTTTAGCAAGGTACATGCTGAAGGATATGTTTTATTCAATGATGGGCCTAATAAAGGATGAATAATGCGGGACCATAACTTCTGTGTATCACGATAGGATATCATGAAGTGTAAACTGTGCAGGGTAGAAGAAATTTCTGAGCAGCACAGAGAAAATAGATAAACAAGACTCTGATATCAAAATATATTTCTATGCTATACCATATATATATATATATATATATATATATATATAGATAGATAGATACACACACACACACACATATATATGTATATGTATATATATATATATATATATATATATATATATATATATATATACACACACACACACACACACACACACACACACATATATATATATATATATATATATATATGTATCTAAGGGTCTACTTGAGATTACCGAAATCTCAGTAGATCGACACACTAAACAGCTTCCCTGTAAGGCCTTATACCAACATTTGATCAAACACAAAACAGCAAACTTTATGTTCATGATCATTGATAAAATTATGGGGAATAGACACAACCAACAAGGTTGGCAAAGTATACTCAGTCATAAAGAGAAATATTGGATTATCCATTTAGGAGCATTATTTCCGCTAGGTCTTAATGAACATTTGGGCTAAATGATTGTATACTCCAACCTTAAGCTTTATGGATATAAGACTTGTTTCATTCCATCTGGTTATCTACTATGTAGTTAGATTTGTATATGTACTACTCAAATATGGTATTGTCATAGTTATTTATATTGACATACTTTAATGGTGGTTTTCTTCATTATTATGAAGACAACCAGTGTTGTAGATACCAAGCTGAATCATTAATATCTATACCCCTGTTAATCACAAATAAGAACAATTGTTTTGTGTATTGTGTACACCACCCTTATGGTTGCATAGGTTATTGTGCTTGTACTCCTGTTAGTATTGGAATATTCTCATCTCCTTATACTATATAGTTCAGCAACTTTTACTTGATATATGGTATAGGTAGTTTTAATACTTATTCTAGTGTCTACAGTCATGCTTTTTATACTAACATTATGTGTGACAAACTGTTCTGCAATTGGTTTAGATGTTTATACTCCATGACATTAATAGGCAGTATATCTCTATAGTTTTAGCATTTACACCAGTTACACATATAGAAGTGATAAAAATTATCTATCTATGGATGTCCATATTTTGTTTCTAAATTTTATTAAGTTCTCTGTTGCTCATTTGTTATGCACAAACATGAAATGCACTTTTTTTCTATTGGTCCTGAGCTATTTATAAGCATCCTTTGAAACCGGTGAGCTGTTTTTCTGTCTGTCTTCCTCACTGAAGAAGGTATTTGCCGAAACTAGTTTGAGGACTGAGCTACTATTTCAGTGCTTTTCTAGCACCATTTTGCTTTAAATAAATTTTGGACTTGGAACTTTCAGTGCTGACCTTTGGTGTGTTTTTCAGTAGACAGACTACCTTTATGCACTGGAACCATGACTGCCTTCTGCATACTTTGGGGCATACCTTACTAGCCAAAAAACATCTGTGACTATTCAGATTATCTTAACAGACTTTCTGTTATACAATTATTTTTTACCTCACACTGAATATTTTTCCTCTGATTAAGGAGTCACCCAGTTTTTTTTTATTGCATTCTTGAACTTTGTGTCTTAATTCTGTAGTACAAACATCAATATTTTGGTCTCCTTACATTTTTCAGAAAAATACATTTCACATGTAAGCAAACATACTATTTGAGTTGAAGTAATAATGGAATTGATTTTTCAATACTGCCAGCAGGTCCTTTCATCTTCTTTTAGAGTTTAGAGAACATGCATTTTGTACCTAAATGGCTTCATTGACTATAATGTAAAGATTCACAGGATGTTGGATATTTTATGGCTTATTGATAAGAACACGTAGGTTATCCAACTGGTAGATGAAGTTAGAACTATAGACCTTCAACTCCCTGAGCTTCAACTCACTGTCGATCTGAGTTCCTGCATAGGAAATCACTGTTGAAGAGTTATGCAAGAATTGATTCCTTTTTGGGGGGAACTTCCCCCTATTATGAGTAAGTGCAACCTCAGAGTTGGTATATATAAGTTTGGAGATGTGGAGAGCTTGCCCCCTCCCCAGTCTGGGGTGCAGAGGAGCCCCCCCCCCCGCAAAATACTTTAAAATGTGTTTTTCAGCAACATGTTTTAGTGAATGCAACTGGGGGGATTCTGATGCTCAGTGTATTAGCTTTCGTCCACTCATAGTAGAAGCAAACGCTTGCTGAAGATGCAGCTCAGTCTTCTTACTTTGTGGTATTCAGTCCAAGAAACATTCCACTTCTATTTCAGGGCCAGTGGTCACTGAAGGCTTGCCATTTCCTGTCAAAACTTGAAGAAATTGTCTCGAAAGCACTATAACAATATTAGATATGTCTTTTTATACAAATGCAAGTAATGGAATTATCTGATTCAAGTAATGGAATTCTCTGATTCTCAAATAAATTGGTTAGTTTTCTTGCATGCCACAAACATCTGAAAAACAGATTTAGATATACCTAACACTTGGTCAGGCTCTCTACTATGGTGTGAATAATAAGTAAAAAATCCAGTACAAAAGAACAAAACCATGAATAGACAAAATAAATAAATTGGATTTTTTTTCTCTACTGAGGTAGTGATGCTGTGGTAGCATTGTCGACTCACAGTAAGACGTTGTCCTGTTCGATTCTCAGCTAGAGCGTCTTCTGTATGGAGACATGTGTGAATGGGCGTACCTTCGTTGAAGGTTGTGCATCAGGGCCGGCAACTCGGCACGTAAAAATCTACTGCCAATCATTAGCGGACTGGAGTTTTGCTGTGGCGACCCCTAACCGGGAAAAGCTGAAAGACACAACAACTAGACTGAAAAAAAGTACTTAAAAATGGTCCTATTGAAAGAATGTCAGATCTGCAGTGGAAGAAGCTTTTTAACAAGCAAGTAAAGATGGAATGTCGAGGCACTGAATATATAATCACACACACATACATCTTCTTGAAGCTTTTACTCCCAAGTACAAGTCGCAACCCAGTCATGTGACTCACAGTCCAGACTATTAATAATTTTTAAAGAAACATTATATCACTTCTGTTATAGGAATACAGGAACATACTAGGCAAGTGATCACCGAGACTGTAAGCTTGCAATAATCACTTTTAAGCAGACAAACTTAACAATTCTTGACAGCCTTTTCAAGCATTTAATAACTCTTACCTTACAAACTGAGCAGGGCTGTACATGACAATCCTGATGCAGATTTGTGTCTACCCATCCAGTCATCAAGACAAGCCTTAGAGGTAGCTAAAGTAAACCATAAAAACAATTAATGAAATAAAATTTTAGTAATCCATGCTTAAAGTCCATGATGTAGAAGATTACAAATTATTCCTCCTATATTTCATAGGAACAGAACAGTATAATAGAGGTTTCCTGAAATTTCCATATATAGGAATATAAACCACTGTCAGTTGCTCTGACTAATGAATGAGTATATTAATTTAAAGATGGTGTGGGAGACATCACACACAGAGGGAATACTTATCAAGCATTCTTTTATTTTGTCATATAAATAACACAAAACATATACTAATAACAAAAGTTCTGCCACCTAGAAATAAGAAAGCATAGACTCTAAAAATATAAAGCAGTAAGAAAAAATAAAACAAAAATAATATCATAAAAGAAAAGTAAGGAATATAAACCTGCAACCAGTCCAAAAAAGAGTTTCATATGTTCACCACCATTTATTTAATGGAAATTCAGGTAATAAGTTTGGTTTTCACTGAACCAACAAAAATCTTTTAATATTTAAATAAGCCAAAATTATTTATTTAATTAGTTGTTTATTATCCATTTGTTTACAGGGTTAGTCTGACTGGACACTAGGTGACCATTTTCAGCAGAGGCCTGGGGAGAAAAGCTCCAATTACATAGCAAAAAAATATTAAAAATAATTAAAATTATATAAACATAGCTATTTTGTACAAAGAGCATAGAACACATAAAATGAGTAAAAATCAGAGTTTTACAATTGATGCAGCATACAGTGGGTAGAATATTAAGAAACAATTAAACAAGATATTATACAACAAATATACAATTGCTTGAGCATACATTCAAAAAGAAGTTTCCATAAACAAACAGGGTCATAAACTAAAAATCATAACTATAAAGGTGGCCTAAACACCTGGTTCACAGTATTATGCACTAAGTAAAACTACACAGTACACCTGCGATCTAGGGATGTTGAAAGTCAAGAACAGGTGAAATTAGTCTTGTTCTGTACATGAACATATCCCAAATTTTGAATAGAAGATCTTTTAGTAGGGATTTGAAAGTATTTTTACTATTTAGACATATAATGTCAGGGGGTAGAGAGTTCCAGGCCTTAGCAACTGCATAGGAATAAACAGATTGGCCTGAGCTATGTAAGCAATTGGTAACAGTTAGTAGGGTGGTATTGGAAGATCTTAGTTGATGTGCAGTATTATGGAAGGTGAGCAGACCAGAGAGGGCAGGTATATCATTTGGTTGGTATAGCAGTTGATGGGTCAGGAGAAGTTGATTGTATTTTAGTAGGTTATGGAGTTCTAACCATACTAGTTGTCTTAGGGAGAGGCAGTGATGAGAATGAAACTTAGCGTTGGTTGCAAATTTTGAGATTTTATTGTAGCAGGTAGATAGTTTCAGAAGGTCAGATTTGTTTAGGTTGGTTAGAACTGTGGAAGCATATAGTAAAGTGGAGAGTAGATGGGTATGAGAGATAGTGATCTGGGATTCCTGTGTGAGGAAGCTCTTGCAGCGGTTGAGTGAACCTAGTTTTTTATGAACTTTGGCAATTGTTAGTGGTATATGTCGAATCTTAGGTTTTGGTCAATAGTTACACCTAGTAGTTTGGCTTGGGTTACTGGTGTGATAAGGGTATTTTTGGAGGATGTTATTGAGAATGGTGAGGTAGGGGTGAAAGTTTTGGATGGGTGGAAGATCATGAGTTGTGTCTTAGATGGGTTTAGTATGAGTTGGGAGGAATTTAGCCATTTTTCTATAGTAGTAAAGGCTCCCTGAGTTCTGTCTTGGAGTAATTGTAGAGAGGGGGCTGAGCAAATAAGCGTGGTGTCATCAGCATACTGTACTATATTAGTTTGTTGGGTAGCCGAGGAGAGGTTGTTGGTAAAGATGGAAAATAGTAAGGGACCAAGAATGGATCCTTGAGGAACATCTTGTCCCACTGCGAGGAGAAGGGAGAGAGAGTTATGCCATTTAACAGCTTGTTGCCAGAGGGACAGATAATACTTAAACCACAGTAGAGAGGAGTTATCCAGATTGAGCTCAGAGAGAGTCACTAGTAATTTGCAGTGGGATACCGTCTGAAATGCCTTTGACAGGTCTAGGAAGACAACAAATACTAAGCTACCAAGATTTCTTTGTTGGTTGACGTGGTCAGTAAAGGATATAAGGGCAGAAGTGATACAATGGCTTGACTGAAATCCATGTTGGGAATTTGCTAGCAGGTCATATTGAAGAAGATGATTCAATAGCTGGGTGTGTACACATTTTCCTAGATTTTTGATAGGGGAGATAGTGTAGCTATGGGGAGATAAGTACTAAGTTCTGTTGAGGATACACCTTTGTGTAGGGGGAAGACGTAAGAAATTTTCCAGAGAGAGGGGACAGCATGTTTATCCATGGATCTATTGATGAGTATGGAAATCGGGTATCCAATGGCAGAGGTGGTAATCGTGAGGTAATCAGCAGGGAGTTTATCGGCAGCGAGAGAAGCGATGGAATTCTCATACCATCACTAAAACCCCTAGTCATCTTACAAAAAGGTTTAAGTGTATCTGGAATATCAGTATATATTGTATATTATCATAAGTAAAATGAAAGGTTTAAAGTTTATAAACTCAGTTTTTATAGCAACATTTTTTGAAAATTTTCTTCCCAACCATTCACTTAGTAAACTTTCATTGTTTCTGTTTCTCATTTACTCTGGAAAAATGATAGAGCTATTTACATATAATAATTCTTATTTATTTTTTGTCAGTTTTTTATCAGATTCTAATATATTGCCTTTAATTTAATGGTATAACAATCATATATATACAGGCAGTCCCCGGATTAAGGATGAGATCTGTTTTTTTAGTCTGGCCTTAAGACAAATTTGTATATAAGTCGAAACAAGTATATATAGTTCTTATTATGTGTCAAATATTTGCCTCAGTCTAGTATTTATTTTACTTTTCTTTGCATATACAACATTTTAGAAACACAAATAAAAAAAAATCTTTAACGTAATACTCTATATTGTAGTAATAATAATAATTGTACAGTGTAATAATACAGTAACTATGTTCATACACTACAGTGAAGTAGAACATTCCATACAAAAAATATGTTAAACTTACCTCTTTTTAAGCTTCACTTCACATTTCTATACTACATGTATCACCCAGGAATGTTTTCCACTCTTTTCTGAACTTTCAGACCTCTGCCAGGCCTCCTACTGTCACCTAGACCCTAGTGAGCTGCAATGTTATTTGCCTATTCTACTGTAAGTACAGTAACTGCTTCAGTACTGTACTCTACAAGACAGTAGTCTTGAGCAATCAAACTACCAACACAGTGATCTCTTAACCAATCAGATCTCTTGTTCTGCATGAAGGCAGAATTAACTGCTCTAACAAGATGTGCAAGCAGCTTCACAAACTTTAAGGATTTTTATTTATTTTCATCTTATTTCCAGCATTGTGGCAGCCCATTCTTATCTATGGGTTGTCCTTATTTCAGATGTCTGTAACCCGGGGACTGCCTGTATATTGTATTACCTGATATAAATTTGATCAGTAGTCAGGTAATAAATTAATTAATAGTATACTAATAAATTATTTATAATGTTTTTACATGGAGTATTCTTTCTGTCTGGCAAAGTGCCACTGGGAAATTATTTAAAAAAAGAGTTTCTCCGCCATTCGTAATAAATGTACAATTTTATACAACATAAATATCTCATTGCAATACGCTTTTAAATATTTAGGAAATATAAACTGAGTTAGCTCTGTAAGTATGTCCCCTGCCAATGAAATCTTACCAGAACAAATGACATCATATATCAATGTATAATCCTATTCTTTATTAAACTGAACGTGTACTAAGTTCGACGACATAATTAAAAACAGTAGTTAAACAAACTCGTATGATTTTAATGAGAGCAATAGTACTGGTTATGGGATTCTAGGGGACGTCTGTTGTAAATGATATTTAGAGAATCGCAGTTTAAGTCTATTGACCCAACATAATACCAGTAGGCATAATACATTATGAATTTGGAATAAACTTGGAAGAATATACATTTTCAAAACATTAATGGCTGAAACTGAGGAAATATAAGATTATAATTGCTGAGTCTTTCTTTCACTGGCAGTTTGGAATAATCGTATGTTAAATGCTGTGTAGTAGTAATATCTGCACCATATGACAATGTAAAATATTGTAGATTGTGCGTTAAAATCATCCATAGATTGATGGTAATCCAAACATTCATTGTTTAATTTATGGCAAATTAGGCAAGTATTGTATTTCATTAAATGCATTTATGATTTTTTTTTATTTCTTCTCTACGTCAGATACTAAATATGATTGAAGTATTGCCATATGCAATTAAAGTTAATCATGCTTCATTTCCCTGAATGACATTTGTTATTTTATCTGCTTAACCTCATGGGTCCCTAACACCAATTCAATATCAATCAAACTTACTGAGTTAAATTGCTCAAGCACTCTATCCAGCACAAACATTTAAAATAAATATTTTTGCAGAGGCAAGTCTCTCATAACCTCAAAGTTATATGTACTACCTCATTTTTAGCACAAAAAGAAGTAAAGAGGGAAATTAAAAATATGTTGGCATAATCTTAGAAATGTCATTGGAGGGTTCAACACTGGGGAGTTGAACTTGAGCAGATGAAACCCATCCATTCTGGATTCCATGAGGTGTAAGTAAGCCATTTTATCCAAACATAATAAAAAAAAAGTTTAATGAATATCCTTGGATAACTATATTATTAATATAAAGAATCAGGTTTGTACAGTATTAACATTTATCTTTGCTATTTGAATATATATATTCTTTGTAAAAGTGATGCATATTTGTATATGGCTTAATACTGCTATGTAGATAACAAATATATCCTGTTTAGAGTGTGAAATCCTCTTTAAATATACTTTTATTATACCAAAATGTTTATTTTTCTATTACATTGGAAATAATGAATCATAGCTTGAAGGAAATTATTTACCTATGCCAGTCTTCTACAGTGACAAAAGCTAAACTGAGTATTACAGTAGATTTCATTTAAGGATTACAGTATTTGTTTTACTAATCACTTTCAACAACATTCTGTTTTTTTTAAGAATTCATACAGGCCTAAAATGAGACAAATGTGGCAGCGTCTGTCCTTCCTTTTTTATAGATTCTATTTTTACAATTTAAGACAACTGGAAATGTATTCAGTTTAAAAACATATATGGCTTTAAAACCAATCTTAGAATACATTATCGCGGTTTCTGGCTATGCCATTGCTCAACCCCACCTGACTAGCCTATGTACCTATTTGTATCATCTTTGACTTGTGTGCCATATAATTTCCCCTAACTGATCTTTTACCTTACATTGCAATGTGTACTTTCTCTCTATATATTGTACATAGAAGCATTTATGTTTAATACAAATAATACTATCTCTTTGAAGTGCTATGTCTTGCCACTCTACTCTAATGCTACTCTACTCCTGCCTCTGCTTTGTCTTCTTCCTCTTTTTGTTTCTTGTCTGACTTTTGTTTTAGTTCAACTGTCTTTTCACCTTGCTCTTTGTTTTAAACCTTTGCATTACTTCTGTTTCATTTAATCGTTTGCCTTAAAATCCATGCAGTATGTTACATGTTGTAATCATATAATGTACATAACTAATAATTTCTTCCTAAAATATTGTGTTAATCATTAGGTACTTCCTTTAAATGCTACCTTCTGAAATATCTTGTAATGTCAAATAAATTTGTAGACCATTTTGTTTCATTTACAGTATAGTGAATTGTTTCACAATGGAAATGATGATACACTTCTCACTGGGCCTCCTGCAAAAGGGAGTCTATCTTGACAGAATAAAACTTTCATGGTAGACAAATCCAAACACATAAATAAATATAAGGCACTACCACAAGTAAATACATGCCAGTGTCTCACCACACACTTGCTCACTGCCATTTGCTTGAAAAAAAAAAACAAATGACTGAACCCCCACTAGACTAATCTGCCATAACTACTGAACTGTTCCAACATAAAAATTTACAGCATCCAGAAAGACCCACCAGAGACCTTACTCTAGTCCTAAAACTTCCACCCTATTGATAACTTGTGTCCTAACTCCCCTACCATAAAACATCACTCCACATCCATAACTCTAAAGTCCACAATCACTCCCTAAATCTAAAACTGCAAGCCCCCTCCCTAAGTCTAAATTCCACAATTTCTCTCTAACTTTAAAACTCTCTTCCCGCACTTTAAACCTGGAACTCCCTTCCTGTTCCCCAAACCTAAACCTTCCCCAAACCTAAAACTCCCTTCCTTCTTTCTACCCTAAACTCTGCTGTCTAACACAAAGTCACCTTTCTGATCACTGCCCTAATCTATACTCCACCCCACATGAGTTCCAAGATTCTCAAGTCCCTGGCTTTGAAACCATGTTTTCTTAGTGCTTAGCCCTTAAGTGTTTGCAGTACAACCTACATATACATTTTTTGTTTCCTTCCTTGACTCAGTTATACTTACATTCTAAAATTATCCTATGCAGTCATTGTCAAAAACAAGGTATCTGCTTTATTTAATAATCAATATAACTCTTGACAGTTAGTTTGTTCAACCCAGGACTTTTATTCTTTTATAAAATTTATTTCATTATAAAAAGCCATTGGTTTCTTTGATATATTACACACCTTCCTAGGTGTTTGCAACAACCATGTTTTGAGTACCTTATCCTTCTATCCTTTCATGTTATAAATCTTATTGAAATGATTACTTGATATTTGTGAAATCAAATTTGTCTACTTTTAATAGGTTCATAGTTTTATATGTTCTTAGGTGTTTAGTAGTCTTACAACCACAAGGGCCTTTTTAAGTCTAGCCATGCATCTCAAATCTCTGACAAGTTCTGGTAACATTGGTAAGTGTAAGCAGGGGCTTGTGAGATGAAACATTTGCAAGCAGTGGTCTGGAAATTGAACTGTTTACATGGTGCCTGTGTCCATTAGAGACATAGGTGCTAAACCTGGTCTGAATTTCCTGTTCCCTATCCAGGTGTCCAAATTACACTTGAACTGGGTTAGGCAGGAACTCTGTTTCACATGGATGGCGAGCTTGTTCCAGAAAAGAGGTAGTCTCTAGGATACATACCTGTCTCCCCATCAGGACATATATATATCATGAGGGATGTTTAAGTCTTGAGAATGGGTAATTCTGGTGATGTCTGTTTTGCCAATGTAGGATCTGACAGTGCCTTTTATTCCTGACATAAATCTCCCCTCAATAGCCTGTAGGAGACAGAATACAGGGATAGGGTATTGAGGCAGTCTGCAAAGGACATGTTACTTGGATGTGTATTCTTTTAGGGAAGAGCCTCTGTGGACATTCCAATTGTTGGATGTGCCTGGTTGGTACATACCAAAGGGGACATTGTACTCAATAATCGGTCTGTTGAATGCTGAATATAGGGCAACAATGACCTCCTTGGACCTAAATGCCACACCTTGTTTATTTTTTTTTCCATAATCTTTATTTATTTTATACAATAAAATGCTTTTTCCAGTAAATGTTGACAATAACAGTAACCTGCCAGAGTAATTAATAAGAAAATAAACCACAAATAACTATGTTGCATATATTTACAGACATGTCATTCACTTTAATAAACAGAAAAAAACAAAAAGAAAAAAATTATATCTGTGATATTTAGTAGAGATGCGAAGGGAGGACCATAGGTAAGAGAAATGGGATCAGTAGATCTAGAGAAAGACTTATTAATGTACTTTGGAAATAAGTAGTTAGTTATTTAAGAGTTAATTCTAGGGTAGGGAGATTGGAGGATACTTGGGAAGAAATAAGTTAGGAATACTAGAGGTTGGATGAATATTGCCAAATAGGATTGAATACTGAGTCCCAATATTCAATGAATTGAGAGTGTGCTTTACAGTTAAACACTGCAAGTTTATGAGCTGTCAAATGTCTGATTGCTATTTGTTTAACCCACCCATCTAACAGATTATCTGTCTACCCAATTTAATGTGATATATAGTTTAACCAGTATAAAAAGGGTAATCAAAATGCGGGTTTGTACTGTAGTCAGACCAGGGGGAGAAATGTAAATCAAGGTAAATTCACATGACAGCGTTAATTTTTCATACCCCATCTTTTGTAGATGTACCATTAGGGAATTCCAAAGTTTATAAGCACACTTGTAGCTCCAGAATATATGGAGGAGATCAGCTCTCTGAGATTTACAGTAAGAACAAAAGGGTGAAATCGAGGGATTAAATTTATGTAAAACTGTAGGAATGAGGTATGCACTAATTATAATCATGAGCTGTGTATATGAAAGTTTTTTTCAGGGGGATTAATTTGGAAGTTAATTTTATAGACTGTTTTATTTGATAAGTAGAGATGGAGGGGAGGGTTGTTTTAACACAATAGTATGAAAATAGGATATCATTCTGGTATTTAATTGCAATAATCAGGTTGTATATACTTGAGATAACTTTTTTCCATAATAACATTAATTTCCAGAGGGGTTTACAAATCTCTATATCTTTATCTACTAGGTTATTATTAGATAAGAAACCAGAGCACAATTCTTTAATCTATCTTAAAATAATAATATAGCTTTTATTTAAATTTAGTTTGGATCTTTCCTCCATGATGGTAGAATTACGAGAGGGAAAGAAGTCAAGCACTCGCTTTTCTTTTAACAGCGGAAAGTTGATTAAGTTTAACACTGAGTATTAAATTTTAGATTTGGATTAAGGTATATAGGATGCAGAGTTGCAAAAGCAGTAGATAATTTTAGTGATACAAATAGTTTTTGTAAATTGGTTATAAAAAATGTTATTGAGGTAAGCACTTTATAGGTTATCAAGTTCCTTTTATCAAGAAATGGGAGAACTTTAGGATTAAAGCTGAGTGATTTAGCATATTTATGGTACAATTCTAACCATAAGGGTGACCATGAATTTCCATTCAGATCATGTTCAGCCATTTTTAATAATCTGCTACTGTTAATGATGTCAAAATATAGTCTGAAATCTGGTAGATTACATCCACCATTTACTTTCAGCTGCATTCGTTTATAATAAGAGATCCTAACGGTTTTAGAGGACCAAATAAATTTAGTCAAGTTCGAGTGTAACCTTTTAAAGAATTTGTTATATATTATTACTTGAGAAGCCATAAATACATATAAAAATTGAGGTAATATGTTCACCTTTACAACTGCGACTTTTGACAAGAAAGATAGTTTTAGATTATCCCACCTAGTACAATTTTGTAATATATTTTGCCATGTTTTAACAATATTATTTTGATAGAACTCTGTCATATTTTGATAAAATGAAATCCTCAGATATTTTATGGATTGTTTTATTTTAATTGTAATTGGGCAGGGGTATAATGATAGTAATTTGGTTGAGTTTAGAGGGAATATTGCAGATTTGTCTAGATTCGGTTTATAATTAGATAGGTTTGAAAAAGTTTTGCTAGCCTTCAGTAGTTTTGGTATATCAGAACTTGGTAAAGTGAAGTATAAATTCAGATAATCTGAAAATGTTGTTAGGATAATTCTGGAGTTAAGGATTATTGGGGGGGATGATAGGTAGCTTGCTTTATCAGTATAAACAAGAGTTCCATTCCATGTATAGATTAAAAAGATGTGGGGATAACAGGCAACCTTGTCTAGTTCCATTCTTAATGACAGTTCTGTTAGATATACTTTTATTTATGTAAAGGACATTGCAAGCCTTTTCATATAATGTTTTAAAAAATTGGATAAAACTTGGAGGGAATGCAAAATAAGGTAAGACCAATAGCAAGAAATATTTGTTAAGTTTGTCAAAAGCTTTATATGTGTCCATAACTAATGCAAATATTGGGTAGTTCTTCTGGTGGGAAAATTGCATAAGTTTTTCCAAAGTAAGAATACTGTCATAGGTTTGTCTAAATGGAGTAGACCCCCAATGTTCTGGTGATATAATATATGTTATTATAGATTTCAGTCTATTAGCCATTATTGTTGTGAGTATTTTGACATCTAGGTTTATTAAGGAAATGGGTCTGTAGCTCTTAGGATCCATGGGATTAACATTTTCTTAAATAATAAAGATAGTTTTCGAAGAGTTAAAGTGGAAATCTGCATTGTTATTATTAATTATGTAGTTGAAAATAAATAGCAATATTCTAGAAACTTTTGAGCAGAAGGCTTTATAAAATTCTGCTGTGAAGTTATCTGGACCTGGTGCCTTATTGGGTTTTAAATTATTTATTACATGATTATCTCCTGTTGAGATATGGGGGCTGAGAAATTTTTTTGTTTATCATGGTCAAAGTTTGGAAAGTTCAAGTTTTGTAGAAAATAGGTTTTAACTTGTTCTGATTCACAGGAATTTTCTTCCTATAAATGGGCAGTCTATTCCAGAGTCTGGGGAGTCTCTAGGTAAGGAACCTATCCCTCCAGCATGTTTTGTTTATTGTGATGACAAGGTTTAGATCCCTGGAGCATGTGGCTCTGAGGGATTGGGATTTCTTTAAATGTAGCATGTCCAACAGCTCTGGATTTGACATAGCCTTGCTCTGAGTAGATGATATGCGACAGAGTATAGCTGGAGATTTTTAAGATGGTCAGCATAGGGCATCTGCTTTACGCCTTTGATTCTTTTAGTGAAGTATTTCTGCGGCCTTTCCAGTTGTTGCAGATGTCTTGAGAGGTGCATACCAAATGGGGCATTGTATTCTATAATGGGTATAATGAGGGCTGAGTACAGTGGGACAATGACCTCCTTTTTTTCTGGATGAAAAGCCCTTAGTGATGAGGTGTGTCACATAGAAGGATTTCCTGACAGTTGTGGCGATGTAGTTATCGAAGGCAAGACCACTGACCACCTGTGTCCCTAAGTCTCTTATCACACTTTTGGTGTTTAATTTACTGCCACCTATGTGGTAATTCACGGGTACATGTTTTTTCCCCAAAGGGGATAACTACACATTTCTTGGCATTGAGCTTGAGCCCATGGCTCTGGCACCAAGCATCTGTTTCTGTAAGGCCCTTTTGTAGAGTATTCACATCAGTTTTGTTTTTTCTGAAGTTTTCATAAGTTGTTTAGAAGTTCTTGGTCTTTTTGGGATAGTTTCTTTCTCTGGAGAGTCTAGAACTGAGAATTTTGTTTTAGTGGTTAAAGTTTCCATGCTTGAGTTGTCGTTGGGCATTGTAGTATTTCCTTAAATAACCATATGTAGTATAAGGCCATTATTACCATGTGGCTATTTGTCAGATGCTCAGTCCCAAAGAATCTATTTCTTCATTAGTTCAGCAGTTGTTTTTAGAGCATAACATTACCAAGGTAGTGAAATTAAAATTAGATTTAGATTTTTATTTTTTAGATTTAAGATCATTTCTGCTCTTTTTCAGGTAGATTTAGATTTTTATTTTTAGATTTAAGTTAATTTCTGCTCTTTTTCTGGTAGATTTTCCTGAAGATTTGGACAGAGCCAGGAATAGCAGTGTCTATAGGACAGCAGCCATCTTTTTCTCCCCACACCTTTGTTTATAAGTTGCACAACACAGAATGATTCCCTCATTTCTGTAAACATTTGATGGTCAAAGACGAGATTACTATATATGTGTGTCTTTTAAAATATCATAACACCTACTGATCTAGCCATACCATTGATTCATGCATCTCTTTGACCCAGTTATATAAATTGCTTTATACCCATAATTTGCTAATCATTTAATTGAATTTTTTATTTAAAAAAATGTTCTTTCTTTCTTAAATTTGCAAATATCCATCTCTACATTGGCAAGACATGCATCCAATTAACATTTGTAGAAGCTTCTTTCAATGGTATAGTATGTTATTATTCATTTTTTTCAAAAAGAGCATAAATGAGACTGGAATTTACGTCCATTATGTTGTTAATCACAAGTACAATAATCATTAAATATTTAAACATTTTTGTATATGATACATATACATTATGAGCTTTTCTTACTTATACATTTTGTACAGAGCACCAGCAACACTACCTTAAATTTAAACTTTTGATCATGTAAGAAAGAAAGAAAGATAGAAAGAATAAAACATCTTTGCATTAAAGCATGTAAGTATTGAAACATAAAGTGGGAGTTACAAAGAAATGACAACATGTCCCTCTTATGAGAAACTCTCAGAACTATATAACCAATTACATGTAGGCTGATCAATAGCATTCCCCAAAACAGAGATTTGATCATACACTTATCTTGGTGTATCATAATCAAATGTTAACATCATTTTTACTATACATTTGAATAATATGCTAAACAGTGTCTTTAAAATCATTATATATTTTTAAATGATCTAGAATTTAGAATGTGGGTTCTCTAGTAATTTGTGGTCTTGGACTAGATGTTGCAGATTTTAAAGGTAAGATGGAAAATGGGTTAATATCCTAAGAGTTGCAGTGTGCACTAAGCAGTTAGATATGAAAGAGGGAAAACTCAAGCTTTAATAATCTAAGGGGAGATACACTAATTGTATAAGATCATGATTGATTGGAAGGGGGGTGGGCACTTAGTATTCTGGCTCAATGGAATGCAGTGGGATGGCCAGTACATTTAAATAGCTGAAGGGGAGTGATTTCACACAATGATAATTTTGAAGGTACTTCCAATAGCCAATGAAAGAAGAAAGGGAAGGAAATATGTGGTCAAATTAACATAAGGGGCTGGCAACTAGACAGAAAGACAGCCAGCCAGTTGAGTTTAATTTCTGTGTGGCTCAGAATCTGATTGAGCTTTTCCAGTAAAGGCCTGAAATGTTTTATTTTATCCCTTAAATAAAAGGTTTAGTTCCTAGCTCTAGCTTCACTTCACAGGTAATTAACTTTAATTGACCTGTTCTAATTTCTGTATGACTCCCAAAAGACACAACAGCAGTCTCTTGCAGCAGTCTCTTGCTTAGTTTATATATGCAGTTGAAAGCAGAATACAAGTAAAACACAGTGCAAAGAAAATGCACCACTGTTAGATCATGGTTTCTAATTGTACAGTAGTTATTAGGCATTAGATAGAAATAAAGAATAAAACAGTAGCTATTAGGCATTAGACAGGAATAAAGAATAAAACAGGCCTATAAATTACGTTTAATTTATGCATACATTTTAGAAAAGCAGAAACAAAGAATATTTTCACTAAATGTTGACTTTGTTGGCTAAGAAATGGTATTTCATTTATGGATACATTTTAGAAAAGCAGAAACAAAGACTCTTTCACTGAATGTTGACCTTGCTGTCTAAGCATGAGATAAAGCAAAGATTGCAGATAGTTCTTGTTTTATTCCTTTCTCAAGGGAAGATGGCAGACAAGACAGTTTTTGTTCTGTTCCTTTCTCAAGGGAAGAATAAAAAGATAAGGCATTTGTGAGGCTACAAAACAAAATGTAGCCCGAGAATCAAGGCTAGGGATGTGAATGTAGTCTATAGAGGAAAATTACTGGAAAAAAGGATATAATATGTGAATTTCAGGATAGCAGGCAGTCTAGTATGATGCAAGACTGGTTCAGATGTAAGTTTGATTTAGATGAAGTTATGATATTCATGCTTACAGTTATGCTATATGTGTATCTCTGCTTATGCTGATTTGAGTATGCTGCAATAATCTATCTGCTGGTTTACTGAATGTTGCACACCAAAATACAGGAAAATGAAAAAAAGGAAATGAAAACTCTGTTTTTTTTTTTACAATAGTGCCCGAACAGGCCTGCTGTCTGGGGAGAGAGATATAATTCTTGTACCCAGCACACAGCTACTCTGGACAAATAAAACACCATAGTCAGTTGTAGTTTCCAGTGCAGCATATCTTTTCTTAAGTTTGCAGTGGCTGTTTCTAAGTAAATATGACAAAAGTACTAAGGTCGTTCAGCAGTGCTCAGATTTCTTCAGCTGAGAGACCCCAGTAAAGGTAATCAAAGGTGCTACAAACCACCCTTTCAGTTAAGGTACTCTTCATTTCCAGACTTGGTCACACTGGTATTTTACCAGATGGGGGCAGTATATCCATACCTCTATGGAAGACTTCAGCAACTCCAGAAATCAACTCTTCAGACATTAGCCACTACAGATGGTGTTTCAATCTCCTTACATAAGCATGACTTTTGTTAACATGAATTTTATAACTAAAGTGCTAATACTGCTAGTAAATGTTCTGCTAGTTTAGACATCTCTACAGTTGAATCATCTGCTGTTGTATGGTCAAAAATTATGAAATGGGTTTTGCAACAATGTGTTCAATGTGATGACATAATTTTTTTAGATGTACTGCTAAATTTCAGATTCTTGCTAAAGCTGTCCTAGGCATGCATAACTACATGTTGTATCAGAATTCCAGTACTCAGGGCACTAATGTTAATGTTATTAATACCACAGTAATACCAGTGCATGCTGTAACACTTGATGATTTATATACTTTACTTAGTAAACTTGATGCTTCATGAAAAAATGTTCATCCTGACTTGTTACCAGGTTATGATTCATTTCTGCCCAGTTGGAATACAGCTTGTGATGCTGCAAGTGAACAGGATACGTTACTTCAGGAATATAGAAAAAGGCTTGCAGACAAGGATAAGTACATTACTACTTTTAGACAGGATGCAGGGGAGCTTATTAGTGGACTAAAGGACTTTCTTAAGACCAATAAGCAGTTCTTAAAACCAACTACAAAAAGCATATCAGATCAAGGGCACTCTTCCTTTCAGTCTGAATCTTTGCCTCCAGATGTAGTGGGTGTAACCACCGCACGAGCATTGTATCATACATCAAAACTTTTACAGTTACTCCCTAAACAGGATGATAGGAAGGGATTATTTCAGAATCTTATGATTTTTGAGGACTGGTGCAGTAATACTGGGGTTACTTGGGGTCAAGAATTGTCAAAATGTTTTAAGGCTTTTCTTCCTAAACCTCTTAAGACTTATATTGAAATACATGACTTACCTCTTAATAACCTTCATTCCCGGCTAACTGCAGCTTTGCAAGCTTTGACACAAAAAACATGTTTTGACCCTAGGTTGTTTGATCAATTCAGAATTACTAGAACAGACAATATTATGGAAACTGCAGCATTGTTTTCTTTAGCATATGTTGTAGTGTACAATTACTCTGAAAAACAAATGAATCAGGATGATGTACAGAAACATGTGATTGGAGCTTTTTTGCAAAGAGTTCAGGGACTTGACACAGCTATCAAGTTAAATGTAATTGCTACAGTCAAGACCTTAGAGGATGCTGTCCATTTAGTGGTTAGACAGAAACAGATTTTGCAAGGATCAGATGTCAGTAATAAGACTTTTTCTGTAGATACTAATATTGCAGCAGTGAAAAAGACTTCAGTAGTGCCAGCAGTTATTTTTTTTTTGTAAAAAGCCTGGACATGTCAAAAAACAGTGTCCTAAATACTGGGTATGGAAAGTGTGGAAGCTGGTATTGATGACTCACTTCCAGTTGTTTCCAATAAAGCTAGACAGGTTAAAAGATCTGAGTGTGGGGCAGTGAGTGAGATTACAGACAAACCACCCTGTTATTCACAGTATGATTCAGTGTATCCTTGTCTGGATAGTTTGAAATCTGAACCAGATACAATAGTTCCTACAGCTCCTGTGACCAGTGTAATTGACACTGATTTATTGTTTTCAGATGGGGTGCACATACTTTATGGCTAGAGGCAGAAAATTCTGTTACTTCTTCAGATACAAGGCAGCCCACTATGGTTAATGACTCGGCGTATGATGCAAGTGATGTACAAAATTTTAGCCCAAGAGATGATCAAAAGCATGCCGTAGCTCAGGTCAGTGTTGCCAGTGATGTACTAGATTTTCAGAATATGTATGCAGGCTGTGATAGTTCAGCACCGAATCAATCAGTTGATGTATCTGACTTCTTTTCAGGTTGGAAAGGATAGCAGACCATACATTTCATTATTCATGGGAAAGGAATTATGGCATAATGTGTTACTTGATACAGGGGCCTCAGTTTCAATTACAAAGAGATCTCTGCCAGAGGATCTGAATACAGTTCTTATGCCATCAGAATTTGAAGGGTCAAAAGTTGCTGCAGTCAGCAGCAAGCCTTTGAAGATTAAATTTTTGAATAAAGTCAATCGGCCTGGAAAGAAGATAACAGAAAGATTCCTGTTACATCCCCAGTGTGACAGTACCATTTTCTGAATGGACATTATATCAGAATTAGGTGTTGTGGTAGATTTTAATAACAAGATATTGTGGAGGAATAAAGATGCTATGATATGTACAGTAGTACAGGCAGAAGAAACATTCAAAATGTTATGTGCAGTAGACTGAACAGAACAGGGGCACAATTTAAAATATCAGTTGATGCAAGAATTTCCAGAATTATGGGCTAAAGATAAAACAGACTGTGGGCTGGTTGCCAGTGCCACTGTAAGGGCAGAGGAACTTACAGACAGGTTACCACCTTATTAGAAACAATACCCCATTCCATGAGAAGCAGTGGAGGATATTCATAAATGCATTACAGACTGGGAAAATAAAGGCAATATAGTCTGAGAATCTAGCCCATGTAATTCACCCATGTGGCCAGTAAAGAAGAAGTATGGTAGTTACAGGTTGGTTTTAGATCTGAGGCTAGTAAATACATTCACAACTCCAGCAGCACATGTGGTGCCTGGTACACCTGAAATGGCTGTTAAACTAGACCCACAGAGTAAATGGTTTACAGTTATTGATTTAACAAATGGATGCTTTGTTATACCTCTAGCTGAATCTTCACAAAAGCAGTTTGCTTTTACCTTTGAGGATACGCAGTATTTAATGACATGCCTACCAATGGGTTTTGTAAATTCCCCAGTGCTGTTTCATCAGACATTGGCATGGGTACTGAGGCCATTGAACTATGGCAATAAAGTGTTGCAATATATAGATGATATTCTGATACAGACACAAACAGAGGAGGAGCATTTGCAGATACTACGTGATGTCTTGCTGGCTTTGCAAAAATCTGGGTTCAAAGTCAATGTCAACAAAATGCAGTTAAAACAACAACAGGTCAAATTCTTGGGGGTAGCTGTATAGCCCCAGGTTCGGTCCCCTTGCAGGGAAAGAGTGCAATCCATCCTGAGTATGCCCTTACCTACTACCATTCAGGATTTACAAAACATTTGGGGAATTAGGAATTATAATAGGGGAATTTGTAGAAGACTATGCTGCCTTGGCAGACCCTTTGTATAAAATGATTAATGTCAAGGTGCCCAGTACTACAATTTTGGTATGGTCAGAAGAGGTAAAGAAGTCAGTGGAAACACTGAAGCAAAATCTGGAAGTAGTCACTGAATTAATTATACCAGCAGCAGAATATGCCTTTTATTTGCAAGCAATAGCAGGAAACGACAGCATCTCTACAGTCCTGCTACAAAGATACCCTCATACCCTACAGGAGGGGATTCAGACAAAGCTAAGAGCTATTACCTTTTTTAGCAGAATGCTGACATCAGTGGGGAATGGTTATCACCCTTGTGTAAAGGTTTTGTTAGCTAAATATTGGGGAGTTCAACAGTCAGAATTTATAACACAGTTCTCTCCAATAATAGTACAAACACCACACCATACAGTCAAGACCCTATAGTATTCAGACAGATGCAGAGCTGTGAATCAGGCCATATTATCTAAGTGGATTATAACTTTAGAACAGAAGAATATTTCAATAGAGATTGGGGAGAAATATTACCTGTCTCAACAGTTGCTTTATGAAGGGAATCCTCATGTTTGTGAGGAACAGATGGACAAGGTTCCTAATTCACCTTTTTCAGACAAATTTAATACAGAGGCCATGTGTGTGTATGTGGATGGTTCAAAATTTTATGAGGAAGGCACATATTATACAGGATTTGCAGTTTACATTAATACTGCACAGCCGGAGACTCATATGATCAAGCTTCCTGGTATCTGTCAGCCCAACGAGCAGAGTTGGAGTCTGTGCTATATGCTATAAAGCAGGATAGAAGCAGTCAGTTAAACATTATTAGTGACAGCTCCTATGTGGTAACAGTCTTTACCATATATTTGGAAATCTGAGCTAGGAGGGAATTTGTGGACAGCAAAGGTAAACCTTTACAGCATGCAGCAGTTTTGAAGGAGTTAAATGACTTAGGGTGTAAAAACAGAAATAAATGGAGCATCTGCAAGGTAAAGGCACATCAAGCAAGAGACAGTAATCTTCACATTATTGGCAATTCCATAGCAGATGCAGCAGCAAAAAAAGGTGCCAAGGAGGTGATTCCTCTACATCCAGTGCAGTGGGAGGAGATTGAAGTGGAAGGTATAACAGAGATGAGTCAAGTGGGCTCAACAGTTGGGGAAGATCTAGCAAAGGTCCAAGACATGCAGGGGGATGTTGATGAAAAGGGCAAAATGCAAAGTTGCCAGTCCAGTCCCTGGAGTAAAGTTGTATGTGTATAAAACAGAACAAGGGGCACTTTTGCCCTACATGCCAAAATTATTGGCTAAGCAGCTAATTAAATACAACCATCAGTTACTAGGTCATGTGGGTTTTCAGAAAAACTGGCCTATCACAAAGTTTAAGTTTTGGAATCTTCAGCTGAAAACACTATGTAAAAAAATTTAGGAGGAGTGTATAATATGCCTGCAGACTAACCCTACATTGAAAAAAACTCAGCTGCAGAAAGTGCCAGTCTCAGAGGGAGCATTGTACAGTATATAGATAGATTTTGCAAAACCTCTTCCTCCAGCAAAAGGGAGTTACATATATTTGTCGTTAGTGGTAGACACTTTTACCAAGTGGGTGGGAGCTATTCCAACTAAGGACATGACAGAAAAACTACAGCATCTGCATTATGGAATAACATTTTTTCTCACTGGGGATGGTCTCAGATCATTGAATCTGACAATGGTACTCAGTTCACAAGTCAGGTTATGAAAGAAGTGTGTAACCTGTTAGGGATACAGCAGAGATTTTATGTTCCATATCACCCCCAGTCTAATGGAATAATAGAAAGAATGAATATGACCATTAAGGATAGATTTACTAAAGCTTGTATGGGGAAGGGATCTAACTGGGTCATGCATTTACCAGTTATTTTGCTGGGAATATGAGCATCGCCTAATACTAAGTCAGGAATTTCACCTTTTGAGTTAATGACAGGAAGAAGAATGCCATTGAATTTTCCTTTTGACCCATCTCTGAGTTCACAGCCTTCTTATTGTACGGTGACAAATCATCAGGGCTGGTTACAAGCTTTGCAGGAATCTATCAACAACATGAGTTTATTTCATGCAGGCAGGGTATACAAAATGTTAGGAAATCCAGATGACATTGTTCAGTTGAAACAGGGCCAACAGGTCATGTTAAAGCGATTTGTGTCCGGAGGCTGTTTTGATTCAAATGGGGAAGGACCATACACTATAGTCAAACAGGTAGGGCCTCTAGTCTATCAAATCAGGAGGAGTGATAGGAACCACAGAGACAGGAAATGTAAAATTGTACACATTGATCAATTAAAGCTTGTTAAGAGTGCTGATGAAAATCCAAGAAAATGATACTGCTTTTTGTACTTTACAGGTCATGATACAGAACATATTGCCTGCTTTGGATTTTTGAATATAGTCTTTTGAAATGGCCATCTGTCAACAGCAGCCATCCAGCCTTGCACAAGAGGTGGGTGAGGGGAGGATTGGAAGGCCTAATTGTACAAGGGACACAGCAAAGGACATTGGAGCTGTAGGGAGGCCTTTCTACTACCTCGGCAGTGACTTGGGACGATGTAGTGTAGGGCTTATCTTGATATTGTTGCTTGGCTTGATTGTATACTTTGCAAGGTCAGAGATGCTTCAGTCATCTAGTGCAACTATACTACAGGTAAAAGAACTACACCTGAAGATGACAAGTGAATGAGAAACAGTTTATGTGCTAGAGAATGAAACTTTTACAGCTTATTGTTTTTTGACACTTCTTTAGCTGTAATTGAATATCAGTGTTACAGAAACAATAATTCTTTGTTTGCATGGAATGTTATAAATGTTACAGACTTTTTAGTAGACAGACAGCTTGCCAGTGGAATGCACATTAATTTGTCTCAAACTTCTGAAGGGACTGGCACAAGTGTATAAGTCAGAAGCAGGTTTGTATTCATGCAAGGTAGTGACATTACAATATCAAGTTTTACAAGTTGAGTTTTGGGTTCAGGTTATATCTCCACAGCATCAATGGGTAAAGAGGGAAGCACTAAAATGGGAAGAATTGTATCCACCTTGTAATACATTTACTAAGCTTCAGTTTACCTATGCACATGCTTTCAATTTATCTCAATGTTGGGTTTGTGTGCATGTGCCAGTGCCAGGAAAAGGTATTCCTCTAGTACCAGTTTCAATTATTCTTCAGGAAATAGTCATCATGCCAAACAGACTATATAATAAAAAAGGAAATGAACTGAACAGTACAATATTTGTGGAAGTCAACGTTAATAGTACTCAGTTTTTAACTCTGTGGTCAACAGGAAAAGGGTTCATTTGCTATAAGAGAGAGGAATCACGATGCAATGATGTACCAGCTCCCAAAGTAGAGAACATAGGCAATAGTCAGTGTCATTTTCCTATTACAGTGTTTAGAGATGGGAAAGGAAATTATGCAGGATTACTAGTTTATACTTTGACTAACCTGACTGAAGATTCACAGAACAAGTTGAGACTGTATATGGCATTTTTTTCATGCTACGTCTGGAACAACAGAGTTGACATTCTAACTGTGCATTAAGGCACACGTATTGTCTGTGGAAACAGAGCCTATAAATGGCTACCACCGAGTTAGCATGGCTTGTGTTATACAGGATATGTAATACCAGCCATAAGATATTTTAAAGAACTACCGGGTTCAATAAGCTTCATAAATCACAAAGTCAAGAGAGACCTGGATACTGACATTAAAGATAAGGTACAGGTTTTAGATACATCACATATACATCAGAATTTAGATTTAAAGACTCTGAAAGCTATGGATCTTGGTGATGGGGTAATAGCTGGAGCAGGTATATTTCCTGCATATGGAGCTCTTAAAGCCATTTGAGTACTGTGCATATTAGCCAAGATAATGGAGGTTTTGGCCAATAGTACATTTGAAAACATATGAGTGAGGTAATGACTAAGGTACAAAGTATTGGTGACACCTCATGGATGGATTGGTTTGCAAGCCTATTCCAGGGTTGGAATGGGACAGTTTTATATCACTCTGTAGACTTTGTGTTGCCAAGTTTCTAGTGACAGGTAGCACAAAGCCTATATGTTCAATCCAGATTATGGTGGTTCATCATACAGACATGATACATTTGTGAGGTAACTACAGAAATAGGTCCCTATAGACTTTCGTCAGGGACCTCAGGGCCAACTGTTAGATCAGGGTTTCTCATTGTACAGTAGTTATTAGGCATTAGAGAGGCATAAAGAAAACAACCTATAAATTATGTTTCATTTATGCATACATCTTACAAAGGCAGAAACAAAGAATCTTTCACTGAATGTTGACCTTGCTGGCTAAGCATAAGATAAAGTGAAGATTGCAGATAGTTCTTGTTTTGTTCCTTTCTCAAGGGAAGATGGCAGACAGTTTTTGTTCTGTTCCTTTCTCAAGGGAAGAATAAAAAGATAAGGCATTTGTGAGGCTACAAAACAAAATGTAGCCTGAGAATCAAGGCTAGGGGCGTGAATGTAGTCTATAGAGGAAAATTACTCGAAAAAAAGGATATAATAATGTGAAGTTCAGGATAGCAGGCAGCTTAGTCTGATGCAAGACTGGATCAGATGTAAGTTTGATTTAGACGCAGTTATGATATTCATGCTTACAGTTATGCTATATATATATATCTCTGCTTATGCTGATTTGAATATGCTACAGTAATCTATCTGCTGTTTTATTGAATGTGCACACCAAAATAAAGGAAAACAAAAAAAAAGGAAACGAAAAGTCTGTTTTTTTACAACCACAATATACAAAATAGAAGAAGGCAGTGAAGCTATACAAATTACAAGAAAGTCTGAGTGAGTTTTTCCAATATCGCCTACTCTTTCATTATTTTTTTTGTTCTTTTTTAAACTTATTTTCATGCCATTTTGATCATCTCACATTTTATAACCTCTTTTACCTGGACAATAATGCTAAGCAGACTGATACAAGCACACATAATATAACATGTGAGACTATCACAGTGGAAATGACATTATTTCTTTTTTACATCTAGTATAAAATCTATTAGCACCTGTTTGGTCTACATGCCCTTTTTTAGACCAAATGTTCATTATGAGTATTGGTCTCTGTACTTTATCATCCTTGTGAATGCTTTAATTATAACTGCATTTTCTATATGCAGCACTTTACATTTAACATATAAAAGCACATCTATAATCCATTTTTGCTCAGACATTTACAATTGATAAAGACTTTGTTCATTTTTAAAACCCTTCCATTTTATCAACAAATAACAAAGTCTCATTATAAGAAATGGTAAAGTACTTTTATTGCTGGGAATAAGCTCTTCAAGCACAAAATCTTGACTATTGAGCTTTACTTCCATTTAATTTTCATTTCAGCAGACAGTTACATATCACTGCTTCAGTCTCAAAGGAAGTAACATAGAATGGCACCTTTGGTGAATGAAAAATTAATTACTTGTGCCTTTTCTACTTTCACTCCTGTTGGTTTAAGTTTATTTAAAAAAAAATGTAATGTATAAGAACATCTCTAGCAATTCTCTTGTACCAGATGTGGATTATGTTTCTGCTGCACTGAATCTACTCCTTTTATAGCCTGACATTAACCAGAGTCTTAGCAATATGCCTATGTCACCATCTCTGAGAGGAGTATTTTGCATCATTCTAACCTCTCCAAACTCCTTGGGCTTCTGAGATGTCTCAGAATAGTTGTACCTTACTTCTTCTTCGTACACACCTCTCAAGATGCTCCATAATATTAGCCCATTGCTATCAGACAGTTGGATGCCATGATCTTACATTTATGAACATGTCAATCCAATTTCAGCAAACACAGTCTTTGCCCCACCTTTTGGAACATTGGTGTCTGCATGTATTTCATTTGTATTAACACTAGTCCTATCAGACTAAGTTTCTGCTTCCCCATCCATGACAGAACTCATTCACCCCCCCCCCCAAAAGAGTACGGACATTTCCACTATGTCTTTACCAAATGTTTTCTTGTCACTATGAATACTGCCTCAGGTATCTTATCATTAAAAAGAAAACTGGATACATGAATAAATCTAAATTATATTGCTCAGTCTTTCAAATGCACAGTTTCTTAAAGATACCCTAGAGAAATGAGTTTTTGAATTATAATTCATATATTTTATGTTTAGAAGAATTACAAGTACAGATTAGTCAAGTAATATATTAAATATTTTAACTGCTGTTGTACACGGTCATTGGTTCTCTTCCTTTTTCAGTTTCTTTAATACAATTTGGAATTTTTTGCTGAGATTAATAGAAGAGTCTAGTACATCTGATTAGTATTAATTCATAGGGAAACTGCTGTATAAAACATCCAGAAGCTAATTACCAATGCAACAGGCAAAAGGCAGTGCTGACGTGGTGACTTACCTGCCATGTATCAAAGCAGAGGGGTAACATGTATAACCGCACAATGTCAATGTATTGGACCAGCATGGCTACTACAGTGTACAAGGCTGACATGCATAACATCATGATAAAACCTTTACATTATATCCAAAGCAGTTTGAGTGGATATGAGCAGTGCTGTGGTAGATAAAGAAAGCCCATGTCTCAGAGTAACAGGAAAGACACAACTACACACTACAGCAGTGAACCAAAACAGCAATGTGGTTATGTAAAAAATGTGGTTATCCCTATCATTACATAAAAGGTGAGCTAGAGTGATAGATAGGGAAGTAGGAAAGAACAACACAATGAACAGATGCAAAAAAGTACAAGGATAACTAATATAGAACAGATGGTGGGCAGAGGGGGAGCTATATTTCTTTTCATGAGAAAGAACTCCTGTTTCATTATTAAAAAGAAGGATCAATAGAGAGGATACTGAAAGGATGCCTTTTGGTGGCAGAAGATAGGTAAGGGTGTAGACACTCAGACATGCAGTAAATGCACATACAGACAGGGATCGTGCAAATATTAAATGTGGGGAGGACAGTGGATAGGCACATACATAGAGAGAAAAATAAATAACTGGTGAAAGAAAGGGATGGACAATGACCAATGTATTGGAAGAAATATAGACAGAAGTGCTAAGAGTTGGAAGGGGTAAGTCTGGCTACTGGCATAAATGATAGCAAGACCACCACATAGGGCAACATCGAGCACACCAGGAACTTGACAATACAGTACACACCGAATGAATTGTAAGCGCTATATGAACACACTTGTATGTTAGAAAATAGCATTAATATGCCACTTTTATTAAGGCAAAAAATCAAATAAAATTCAATAAAATAAGCACTTCCTTTCCATCATTAAGAAACTTCATCAGATAAAACCTTAATACAACTTTTCCACCTTTTAAAATACATTGTTTTCATTCACATTGAACAGCTGATCACATACCCCCGAAGAACCCAGTAGGAAGTACTGAACTCATAAGTTTCACACCCCCATCATTATAGCAATGAATTCTGTTGTAGGACATGATTTACAATATATAAATTATGTAAAAATTAATACATGTAACAAATACTTCCCCAAACATTAGCATACATATAACCTTAAAATCAACTTTCCAGTGCTTTTAATTTTAAAATGCTAGAAACTGAAACTTGGTCATTTAGCCCAGACCAGTATGTTGCATTTAAACATAACTGCCAAATCAGTTCACGTCATTAAGTAGAAGCGACCACCCCACCAACATTTTTAAATGAAGCTTCTAATGTAATGACTCTAAAACTATGCCCTGGATATTCTAAAAAATATCTGGCTAGTGCATTCATTTTTTTCTTTTATTTTATGTCTCTTAAATGCTCATAAATACAATTATTTAATTTATTATCAGTTTTTCCTAAATAAAAACAAGAGCACAAGCAACATAAAGCACAGCATACAACTCTCTCTGTGTTGCATGAATATTTTCCATGTAATGTGATCTTAATGTTATTAATGTTAATGTCTTGACCTTCCAAAATAAAATTGCAATATAAACACAACCCATATTTTTTCATCAGACCCTCCGCCTGACATCCTTTTTTCTGTTCAAAAAATATCTTTCAAGTTTTTCCCTTTACTATAAACAATAATTGTTTTTTCTCCCACAAAATTCTTCACTTCCTTCTCATCATTTAAAATCCCTCCAATTATTTACTAGAATGTTTCTGATGAAATCACTATCACTACAAAAAGTTGTGGCAAAGTCACCATTAAAATCTATGGTGTTAGCATAATTCACTTGTTTAAATCTAAAATATATTACTTTTTTAGTTCCAACTCCATCATACTCCACTATTTGTTCTCCTGAGGGGGGTCCTACAACAGAATTCATTGCTGTGATGATGGGGGCATGAACTTTAAGTTCAATACTCCTTCTGGCTTCTTCAGGGGGTATATGATCAGCTGTTCAATGTGAATGGAAACAATGTATTTTAAAAGGTGGAAAGGTTGTATTAAGGTTTTGTCTGATGACGTTTCTTAATGGAGGAACAAAAGCACTTATTTTATTGATTTTTTTCCTAAATAAAAGTGGTTTATTAACACTGTTTTCTAACATACAAGTGTGTTAATATAGCAGTTACTATTTGTTGACTGCGTACTGGTATTACCAAGTTCTTGGTGTGATTAGAGTTTGTTTCTTTTGATTTTTTCAAACATAGAACAACATGCCCAGATATCACACACTTGGTAGACTGATGTTATGGGATGGTTGCTCTTCTGAAGGCTACATGACCAGGTCCTGTTCCTAAAATGATTCTGCAGGTCACTCCAAAAGCTTCTCCATGTTACCAATATGGGTTCTTAGCTGTCTACACATCTTAGCATTTATCACCATCCATTAATAGGTTACCACAGGTGATACACTGTCCTCCTTCAGCAGAGTAGCCTTAATGGCCTTCCTCAGAGGCCAACTAATAAGGCATGAGTGATTTTCAGTGACATTCAACATAGGAGCTGTCACCCTACACTGAGGCAGCAGCGATCCAGCACCAGCCACAGCAGCTGGCAGAGATTGAAGTAAACATGTCCACATCATGTCCTCCTCTGCCTCTACTACACCTGCACATGGAAGACTCTCTGGGAAGAAAACAACACTGAAGACAGGATGAAATAAATGAGAAAAAAAATCTGCATTTCTGTTTGCATCAATTAAGTCTCTGCCTTCCACTGTTGGTGATGGCTGTGGCTTCTCACAGCACCCTTACTAGGTCAAACCAGACACTGACTTTCCTAAAGAGTCCATCATAATACTCCATAAAGTCTAGGTAGATAAGTATGCCTGTGCAGGGTGATGCCATGCCAATATGAAACTGCAGGTGAGACCCTGAAATATAGGGTGGGGGATTATCATGGCTCTAGTCATTTGCATGACTGCAGTACCATATCACAGGAGGGGTATTGTAAACTAGTAACTGCAGGTTATATCCTGGTAGATAAAGTAGTGGATGGCTATATTTATTACCACATGTATTGGTTATTATAGCACATGCATACACTAAATGACATGATTTGTATGCAAGTGTAAAAGTACCAGTATAGCTATCTAGTGTGTGTGTGTGTGTGTGTGTGTGTGTGTGTGTGTGTGTGTGTGTGTGTGTGTGTGTGTGTGTAAGTATGTGTAAAATGCACCAGTTAAATATACCTGGTGCCTAGAGATAATTCAGGAAATATACCTGCTGGCTAGACTCAAACCTTCTACCTTGGGAAGCAGGTAGCAAGAGCTTGAATTCCCTACCCACCCCCATGTATGAAATTTTTGCCTCATATTTTTGTGCTTGTGAAATTTGTGGGTTTCTGGAGTTTGAATTCACTAAACAATGACAGGCATTTGAATTTTAGACTTCATATTCTTTAGAAAGTGCATGGTAACACAAAAGCCTTTATTCTAGCAATGTTCTGTTTATAAGATCAATATATGACATTTATCCCTATTTTTGTGGCTGTATTCCCCCATTATTTGTTTTGTACAGCTTTTTTGTGCTAAGAGGTTGAGAGCTATGGTGAGAATTTCATTCACTATGTTTGGGAGCTGTATTCCTCCATTATTGGCTTTGTCTAGGTGTTTTGTGCTAAGAGGTTGAGAGGTATGGTGAGAACTGAATTCACTAAATGATAGCCATTTAAGTTTCAATCTAGCTGTCTCTTAAAAAACAGATGATTTGACATAGTGGTATGTTGCTCTGACTGTAGTGCAAAGGGTCATGGGTTCAAGACTGGTTAGTGAAATGCCTGGTAGTAAAACAGCATTTTATTCTAGCAACTTTCCAAGATTATACAAGCAATGTTTAAATTGTGCCCCTAGTTTTTGAGCTTTTTGTCACCCCTTAATAAATTTTGACTTTTTCCAGATTTCTTGAGCTTCAAAGTTGAGAGATACAGTTGAGTGTCAAGTGGATTTTACAAGGAGCTTAGAGCTTGAAGAGAAATTTAATGCTGCTTATGCTGAGTTGGGTTGCATTGTTAATAGCACTACAGGTACTGTGCTTGCTTTTATTGTAGATGGCCGTGGGTTCTACTCCCACAGTATATAGGTGCATTGCTGATACTGCACTGTATTGTACTTTTAAAGGGGTGGATGCAGTCCTGAGAATGTCCTCTTTGGCAGATATACCTAGTAATGATGAACATGTTATCAGTTTGCCATCCATTCCCTATTGCAATATTACTAGCTTATCTTTTTTTTTAATGTAACATAGGCAATGTATTCCTCAACGGCAACAGACACTTTATTTGTAGATAAAACAATGAAATATAAAGTTTTTTGCTAGCTGCAACCTCTCCATTAGTTACAGATCTCTTTAATGTGTAATTATTTAGATGACTTTTACTTCTGTAGAGATTGTGCATATTTACTAGTACTGGTGGATTGTAGAAGTTTGAGTAGACTTTTATGATGGAAATGTTCTGAACTTGGCAGTTTTGTCATTATTGGCCCATGCATTTTGTTTCATTGTTTACTGGAAAAATGTTCAAAACAATACATTTAAAATGCCCTCTAACAGCTGTACTGTATTATATAAGGAATATAATTTAATACAATCAGGAAGGTGTATCAAAGAACACATGTATGTGTCCTGTGCAAGGGGACTATGATTTGAAAACAGCCCAAAGTTAATCTTTATCTGCCACTGGCCAGATGTATTTTCTTTGAATGTGGGTTTCAACGCTGTTTCAATGAATGTGAGTTTCAAGGGGAGAGAAGTTTTAATGCTAAGTCTATTTTCATTGTGAGACTACATTGTTTTGTTTAGCAGATGTATATTAGTGTTTGTGCTGTAAAATGTAAAATAAAACCTTTAAATTAAATCCAAATCATCATAGAAGTAAAGCAGTATGCACATTACAGTGTTTATGGTAAATGGGGCGAAATAGCCAAGTAATGGGACATTGGAATAGCTGTAGGGAGAGGCCCCATTCAACCATGATTTTGTGAGGGGGGAAGGGCAGCAAACTCAGACAGCCCCAGCTGAACTATACCTCTTAACTGTCCAGATTTTTGCAGAATGAGTAGATTTTTGCTTCTTATTTTTGGTTTGTTCCTCATAAAATTTGTGGTTTTCTGGCAAATCATTTAGGAATGAAGTCACTAAATAATAGCAGACATTGAGTTTCAGACTTCACACTCTTCAGAAAAATGCATGCTAAAGCAAGATCTATTGTTCTGTCAGCTGTTTAAGTTTATATAAGAGCAATTTTTAGTACTGTTTGTATGTTCCCCCAATATATTTGGCCTTGTCCAGATTTCCTGCATTAAGAGCATGAGAGGTACATGCAAATAAATCACTTTATAGAATTAGGTATATCCAAACCTCTCAACTATCCCTGATTTTGGCTCAAAATGTTGCTCTCCCCCTAATAATCCCTCTGCAAAATAGCAAATTTGTAAGAAAATGTGGAGGGTTTACAATTAATAAATAATTGTAATGATCAGAGTTATAGATTACTTTTAATTTCAGAAATGCATGTAGATTGTCTTATTTTGTCAGCTGCTCAAGTTAGCAGTACTAATATTAAAAAAGTGTCCCTTCTTTGACAGGTTCCCAGCTGTATTGTGTGGTTATTTTATATTTTTGCATCACATTTTTGGTCCGTTTTTCATAAAATTGTGGTTTTCTGGCAAATTAGTGGCAAATCATTAAAGATTAAAATTAGAAAATAATGACAGACATTTGAGTCTCAGATTTCATACCCTTCAGAAAATTCATACTAATGCAAGACCTACTATTCTATTATATATTTAAAAATTGTCCTTATTTTTGGGCCTTTTTCCCACTTCTGTTTATGGCTTTGTCCATATTTCTTGCTCTGAGGCTGAGAGGTATGACAAATGTGTCAGGGGCATCACCATCAGCTAGAGACATTTTAAATTGTGACATACTTGTTGGACCCCACTCCCCCATTTAGTGACTCTGGATGTGTCCAAGCAAGGCAAGGAGCAGTTATGCAGTGTAAGTGTGCAGGGTATCCCCCCCATCCAAGGTAGACACAAGTACTACTGTGGTTTTTCATCTGTCTTTAATTTTGCAGAATGTTCTGGTTTACTGTCATATTTTTATACTGTTGATTTATGCTTCTTCTTATAAAGAAAATGCATGTCGTTGCAGTGCCTGTTGCTCTGTGTTTAAGTAGCAATGCTTTAATGGCCATCAGATAAGCTTGTCTGAGACTATAAGATGCAAGTAAGTTTTAATAAGCATACTGTTAAAGAATTACCAAAATTGAAACGCTTTTTGTTGTTGACATGGAGAGAATATTTACATAACTAAGAAATGAAACAAAAAAGTCCAAAATCAAAAAGCAGCTCAGCAAACGGATTCCTCTCCAAAAATATTTATCGCAGATAATCCAAATCACATGGAAAGCAAACAAAAAATCCACCAAGGGAGGATTAAGCCACCATAAGTGCTTTGTGGCTTAATCCTCACTTGGTGGATTTTTTGTTTGCTTTCCATGTGATTTGGATTATCTGCAATAAATATTTTTGGAGAGGAATCCGTTTGCTGAGCGTTTTCTTGGATTTTGTAATATTTACATAACTAGATAGTATATAAGCCTTAGGTATTGAAATGCATATGACAGTATTTGTAATAAAGGGCAGGATTACAGTATTTTCAGAAGCTCATTACATTGCTGGAGACTTGCAGTTATCTTTGCAGGCTTTACCTGTAAACTAAACAGAATGCCAGTCTATCATGTGTGGTCCATAATCTGCGCAGTAATCCCTTAAGCAATTTATCTTGAGATTGTTTCTTGTTTCCTGTTCATTTTTTACTTTGATCATGTTTTCCCCATGAAACAAGTAGATAGTTGTCAGGCAGCAGTTCTTTTTTGAATAAGAAACATTTTTACAAGTGGGGGTATCACAGAGATTGTTACTTTCGGCATGTTACTTGGTACTTTTATAAAGCTGAATATAAAATATAATTATAACTGCAGTGCAAGGAGAAGTAGTTTGAGTTGAGTGCTGCTTGTTTTTTTTTATTCTTGATTTTGACTAGCATTCCAGTAATGTATTTAAAAAGTAATTTATTTTTTCATGCCTCACAACTTTTTTGTTTCCATCTAGATATTAAGTAAGCTGTCATGTAGCCAATGCATTGAAATATTTTTTTCTTCTACAATTAGTTTTGTCTTGATTGGGCTCTCATAATGACGGTTTGACAGTGGCACCCAGGGCAGTGTATTTAATTAAAGTCACAGTTTTTGTATTTTTAGCATAGTCCCCACCTTTCTAGTTGGCCACACCCCTTCCTGTTGGACCCACCCATTGCCACCACTGTCTCAACTACTTTCCTTAAGGTAGTGCCTACCAAAGACATTGTGAAAACAGCTATTTGGCCATCATTGCATACCTTAACCAAAAACTACTACCTGTCAACTTTCTCCAAGTCCAGAGCAAGATTTGCCACTGCCATCTTACAGGGCTTCCTCTCTTCCCATTAAGGCACCTTCCAACATTATTTCAGCTTTGGGAATCATCCCATATGTCATGACCAGAACAGTGAAGCATGAACAATATAGTAGAGCTGTGTACACTTATCATAAATGTAGATGTTTGAGTGTATTCACTGTTACATTCTTTTTCCCTCCCTTTACCCCCCTTATTCTCCTTACAGTTTTTTCTCTGTCATCCTATGCCAGAGGTCCCTCTGCAAGGGATGGCCTATGTGCCCCCCTTCTTCTTACTTGGTCATTTGGTTAAGATTCATCTGTGGGGCTCCTACCTTCTAGGGGCAAGAAAAAACTGATGTCATGGTGTTGCCTTCCTCCCTTTCTACCCAACTGTCCTGATGCCAGGGTAGGGTGTCTACCAGCTCAGGGAGGAAGGAGTTTTTTACTCTGGTACCTGGGCCAACCAAGAGTTTCCAAAGCAAGAAATCCCATAAGTGAGGACTGCAACGGTGAATACACTTGAACATCTACATTTATGGTAAGTGTACACAACTGTACTTTATGCACATAACACTACTGTGGGACCACTTTAAATATCAGGCCATCAGGTGCATACTGTAAAACCCTTTTCACATACTACAGACTAGAGACAGTACTGAAGGTTGGTGCCTTTGTAAAAAAAAAAAATAAATTGCACAACTGTCAAAATGTAAAAGTTACACTACTGGTCTTGTTGTATGTGCATGTACAACCTGCAATTAACCCACTGTCTTCATAGTTACTTCAGCATTGCTCTTGCTCTCTAGGACAAGGCCAAAAATAATGAAGGTCAAAGAACTAAAATCAGAGTCAGTCTGTTAATAATACTCTTATAGACTTATAATGTTAGAATAATAAATTTGCATCTATATTATAACATCGAAGATGCAAAATGTTGAACGCTCACAAGAGCAAATATGCTGAAACTTGAATTTGGTATTATGGGGGGTGTAGCCCCCTAAACCCCCCCCCCGCTAAATATATATTCCAACTCTGAGATCTCACTACAGTGAGGAAAGGGCAAATGTCCCAATCTTCATTGTACTGCGATCTCAAAAATGGACCGTTGACATTTTGACACTTTCGCTGTTGTGCCGTTCGACATTTTCAATTTTCGATAACGTAATATAGATCCATAGATTTTGCCTTAGTATATATTTTCTGAAAGATAAAATGGTTGAAACTCATCTGTCTATCATTATTTAGTGACTGCAATCGTCAATGATTTTTCAGGAAAAAAAATATATTTTGTGAAGAACAGACCATAAATATGAAGCAAAATTCGTGACATTTAGAAAATTGAGGGATCTTTGAGAGATGTGCTTACATTGCCTAAAAATAGAGACCAGACTTGGTTGATCTACTAGTAGACTAGCAAGGAGAAAGCAAACAGCATGAACAAACTGAAGCTTTTATCTTAGTACCAGATGATTCACTAGTATTTAGAGAAATACAGTGCAGGAGCAAGAAGTGAACAGCCAGACTCAGATCTTTGTACAAAAGAACATCTGCAAGCCAGTTTGCACAGCCCAAGACTATCTAAAAGCATTAGCTCAGCCTGCTTGCAGACACCCATGTCTTTCGGTTTCTACTACCTCGAGCTGTAGTCTTCTCCAGTGCTACTCTCACATTTCTTACTTTCCCTATATTGTCCTGAAACTAGCTGAAGCCAGCTTTCACATTGAACTCTATATCCTGTGATACCCGTATGCTTTTGAAGTCACCACAGTGGCATTAAACATTTGACAGCGTCTGCTATTGGCCCATTTGACTGTGATGAACTCCAAGAATTTCCTATCTCATAAGTTCTATAGCTGAGCAAATGAAAAAGTGAAAATCAGGGCTTCAAATTGGAACAGGGAGTGCAGACACACTTTGGAAGACTAAAATTGAAGTACTCCATCAAATGTGGACTAATTGAGAGGCATCACATTACAGTTGTACTGAAGGGTGCTTGTGCCCTACTTAGGCCTTTTTATATCTGTTTTTCTATACATACTACTGCCCATAGCTGCTCAACATTATATTAGTGAGCTGCTTGTTTCAGACTCTTCAAAGATGTCAAGGATCACTGTTGCTGGAACCCTCACCAAGGAACGAGATACAGGCATAGTATCTTTGCATTCCCTTCAGTTTGTTGCAGCTGAAAAGAAGCATTCAATGACTTTATAGTTTTGTGCCTAGATCCTTTAACGTAAATATTCTAATTAAGCAGAAGGTATTCTCTTTATCTCTCTCTCTCTCTCTCTCTCTCAGATGCACAAAACTGTCTGATATAACACATCCAAAATTCCACAACTTCTTGTCTCTCATACTGACAGTGGTGACGTCATACCACTCAAACTCTTAGAACAAGATATCTGGATAAAGCCATAAATAATGGGGCACAAAGGCCACAAAATAGGGACAATTTTTAAATATTGCAAACTTAGAAAGTTGATGGAATAACAGGTTTTACATTAACATGGATTTTCTGAAGGGTTTGAATCTAAAACTCAAATGTCTATCATTATTTTCTAACTTCAGTCCTCAATGATTTGCCAGAAAACCAAAATTTTATGAGAAACATACCAAAAATATAAGGCAACAATCTAGACATTTGAGGGGTATGGGTGCCATACCTGACAGTATCACTTGTGAATACTGCAAGGGAAATAAGGCAGTATATCAAAAAACTCACTCTGTGAAAAAAAAATTAACCCACAAATGGGCAGCCTTTTTCCACTGCTTTCATGCAAATAAGAATCTGTTTCATTTTGAGACTTGTGTCATGTCTATGAATATATAGCAGACTAAATACACAAGAACTCTATTATCCTAGGAGACTTTAACTACCCTTCGATAAACTGGAATACCCATTCCTCAAATGTAGGTTATGTCCCCAAAATGCCTTCATTTCATAAACAAAGAACACACTAGAAGACAAACATTCTTGGCCTGCTACTTACAAACATAGCATCTGTATGCACTGTCTTGCTGGCATACTATTACCAGTTAGGTCTGACCATAAACTGGTAACCTTCTCCTTCAAAACTCCCAAACCATCAGATGTAAATATCTTAGTATTCAAAGACTTCAGACATACTAATTTCTCACAATTCTATGGTGAAATTTCAAAATTCACGTAAAACTGTATCCCCTAAAATGTTGACACAGCTAGCAGTTATGTGAATAATTTTATGCTCACCTAGGTGATTGCATTAACCTGACTATTCCTACCAGAACTAAACAAATTGGTAAGTTCAAGAGCAAAAAATCATGGTGGTCCAGATGGGTAAATCAGCTTCTTCCTATATACAGCAAAATGGAAAATCCACAAATCAAGGTTAACATCAAAAAATTATCAAAGGTATTAAAAAGTACATTCAGAAAAACAAAGGCATCACATGAAATTAGACTAGCATTGAAAGATAAGGATAATTACAAATCCTTCTTCACTTATACCAGGAAAGTAATAAATAGCAGGCAACATTGCTCCAAACATATTCAAAATGGTGCCACCTACTCAGATCCTGTAGATATAGCAAATTCATTAGCGAACAAATTCAGTGCATGTTTTTCCCCAAAGACGACCATATAAAACCTTCATATTCCAAAGGATCTCATATCCCCTGCCACCACAAAGAAGCACTTGCTATAGGTACTCTTCAGTATAAAAAATAAATTCTGTATGGAGCTTGGTGTACTGAGCAACACTAAACATGGGCTGCTTGACCCATTCCTATAACTAGTTAACTTGAACTTATCCACTGGCTTTATTCCCAAGAGCCGCACAGCAGTTATGATGCACTTCTTAGCAGCCCTACCATGAACTCTGGAAACTACAGACCCATTAGACTGACAAGCCTTTTTTGCAAGGCTATGGAATGACTTCATAACTGACCTGATAAACTACGGTACTCATAATACTTGCACCTCAGTCATATGGGTTTAATGGTATATCCAGTCTAATGAATCTAGTATCACAAGCCATGTGGACAGTGATAATGCTGTCCATGCAGCCTATCTTGACCTCACCAAAGGACTTGATACCATATCACATGTTAATATAATTAACATGCTAAATATTATACTCCAAATTCATCTGTAATGGCACAGTAGTGCAGTGGTTGCATTGTTGCCTCACAGCAAGAGGATCTCTGGTTCGATTCTCGGCTGGGGTGCTTTCTGTGCGGAGTCTGCATGTCTTCCCTGTGTTCATTTGGGTTTCCTCTGGGTGATCTGGTTTCCTCCCATGTCACAAAGACATGCACCTGGAGTGTTTCTCCCCAGGCCTGCACTGAAAATTGGCTTTGTTCCAAGTTGGACTTTTCCAGTAAGTAAATGTTAAATAAAAATAAATAATTAGTTAGATGGACAGAAAATGTATTGAAGAACAGAACCCATTCAGTGAGAATTACAAATGCGTTCTTACAGAGCATGACGGTAACCAGTGGAATCCCTCAGGAATCGATACTAGAATGTTTACAATTCAGCATATATTCCTCCGATCTCCAAATCAAAAACTGTGATATCTGGTTAAACAAGTTTGCAGATGATTGCAAATGGAGTGTCATCCTCACATCCCCTTCTGACATGACAGAAGCTACCGCTTGAACTTACACATTAATACATGGTCACCAATAAATAGTATAAAACTAAATGCTAAAAAGTGCAATATTGTTGCATTTGTTAAACTATTCTTCAACCCAGTTTATAGTATAGACAAGACCTGACCCCAAAATGCAGATGATGTAACAGACCATGGAACAAGGGCATATAATTCCCTCTCATTTGATCATCATGTTACAGCAGTGTTAGGAAATCCCCTGTCTGGTAGAGTTGTTCACAAAGGATATTTCCTGTAGATCCAAATAAATCTTTACCCCTCCATATTCCACATTGATCAGACCCATCATAGAATACTATGCCCTTTTTGAGATATATCACTCTAGAAATATTAAGAAGTTGGAGAAACCCCAGAGGTTCCTAACAAAAAAGATCATACAACTAAAAGACCTAAACAAATAGGAGATGCTGAAGTCTATGTCCATGTGTTCAGTGTCTTATAGAATTCTTCAGGACAATCCATGCCTTGCTTTTTAGGCCATTACAGATCCAGAAGTCCAAGACCTATTGTATCTCCACAAATCAAACAGTCTAGTGAACAGTAAAAGCAGACATCTGAACTTATTTCAGCAAACTATACAACTCACTGTGGCGAGACAGATTCATTATACAATGACTGTTCCTTTTCTGGATCCTGGATCAAGCAATGTGACACACTATCTTCCTTTTAAAAGGAATTTGAGAATTGGATGGATATTCACAAATTTACCTACAGCATGACTGCCTTTTGCTCCTTGACAGAGCAATATAAGGTCTAAGGGTGGGTGTTATATTGGCCTAAATGGCCACATCATCCTTAGGCCATATCTTCCATTTGCATTGTATTCTATGATTTCTATGAAATTCAAATGTCAATATTTCCAGTCTACAGTGTTGAGAAACAGCTTTAGGAAATGTAGAACATCGACAACAAAAGTTTTAAAAGCATATGTAACCTATGCAGCAAAAGTATCCATACACAAACTGCAGACATCATGCACTTACTCACACAGAACCACCTCCCCCTCACACACACACACACACACACACACACACACACACACACACACACACATGTTCACAGACACTTAAAAGTACCACATCAAATACATCATTCCCTTCACATTCATAGATAATCAAAATGCACCACTCCAAGAACATGATTCATTCTGCATTCATAAACCGTCCATACACATTCACATCTAAGTCATACATTATGCACAACACAGTTTCAAGGTAACCATTTGAAATGTTGGGATCCACTAGAGTAAGTCATGAAACATGGAGAGTGAATGACCAAAAAACACACTTACATATACTGAGTCCAAGACGGACATTTTTCTGAATATTCTCTTTTCTCTGTGGTATGATAAACTTGGAGTTAGTATACATATGTTTGGGGCATGTGGGGAGCTTACTGCCCACATTGAGGGTGGAGAGAGGCTTGGACACTGCTGAAAAAGAAGTTTCAACTCTCATTGGACCACTAGTAGAGTATAATGCACCCTTTTGCATGTACCTCACCAGACACCTGTAGCAGCTGGAGAGACCTCAGAGTTTCTCACTAAGAAAATATAGGGACTCCAATCCATGATCTACATGGACAGGCTGAAAGCCCTGTCACTTTACTATGTAGCTTATAGGCTGCTGAGAGGTGACTTGTGCCTGGCCTATAGGGCAGTCTCCGACCCTGCCCTAATAGAAATGTTGCACATCCACAAGTCAAATTGCACAAGAGTTGCTCACTCTAGGGATATCAACCTAGCTTGTGACATTAACAGAACATGCTAGAGAGACAGATATGTCTCACAGAGACTAACGCTTCTCTGAAATAGACTTCCAATTCGTGTAAAACAGAGCTCCTCACTGACCCTAGTTAAAAGCAACCTAGATAATTCAATGGGAGACTGCAAATTCGACCCTGGGATGGCACCCATATCCCTCATGGACAGAGGTAGCCAGTGTTGATCACAGACCTGCTCTGTTCATAAATTCATTGTACGAACTACCAAAAAGAACCAATGGGGATACTTGGGATTAACATGGCTAGGCTTGTAAAGGCTTTAGGGCCGCTAGCCTAGTAACTTCCTATGAACTTACGAAAAGAAAGAAGGATGTTCACGATGAGTTCTTTTCCTGGAGTTTCAATTTATATATTTTTTTGTCATGTCAGTACTCAGCATTTGGAATGATGACTTTTCAATATGGAGCCCAATTTGAACCATACACAGAACCATACACAACACCATTTCAATCCACAGCATAGAACATCATTTCAAACATATTCACTTTGCCATACACAACAGCATTTCAGACAAACACTGTGGCATACACAACACCATTTCAAACATACTGCACTATAAACGATAACATTTCAAACAGACACTGCATCATACACACCATTTCAAACATACTCACTGCACCATACACAATGATATTTCAAACATACACTGCACCATACACAACATTTCAACCATACTCACTGCACCATGCACCACAACATTTCAAACATACTCTGCACCATACACAATAACATTTCAAACATACTCACTGCATCATAAACATTTCAACCATACTTACTGCATCATACACTATAACATTTCAAACATACTGACAGCACCATACACAGCCATGCTCACTGCACCATACACAACACCATTTCAGTCATACTCACTACACCATACACGATAGCATTTCAAACATACTCACTGCACCATACACAATAACATTTCAAACATACTCTGCACCATACACAACACCATTGCAAGCATACTCACTGCACCATACATAATAACATTTCAAACATATTCACTGCACCATACACAATAACATTTCAAACATACTCACTGCATCATACATAATAGCATTTCAAACATACTCTGCAACATACACAACGCCATTGCAAGCATACTCACTACACCATATAAAATAACATTTCAAACATGCTCACTGTACCATACATGATAACATTTTAAACATACTTACTGCACCATACATAATAACAATTCAAGCATACTCTGCACTATACACAACACGATTGCAAACATACTCACTGCATCATACACAATACCATTTCAAATATACTCACTGCGCCATACATAATAACATTTCAAACATACTCACTACACCATGCACAATAACATTTCAAACAGACTCACTGCACCATACACGATAACATTTCAAATATACTCACTGCATCAAACACAGTAACATTTCAAACATACTCACTGCACCATACACAATCTCCAGGATTTAATAAAATCCATGTAGGCACAGTGTAGAGCCTACATGGAATGTATCTGTGAACACGGCCATGGTTCCCCCTCAGCAGCGCCATGCATATTAATGACTGCATGCTGCTGAGGGGGAGCCGAGGAACATGGATATTGAATCAGTGTAGATAGAGGTGTAGCAGCTACCAGTAGCTGCAGATGAGTGTGAGGCTCCCATTAATGCTCCCTGCCACTGTTGTAATGTTGTGA